>NW_027140520.1:1500000-1800000 GCF_036365525.1 Heterodontus francisci
ATCAGGATGAGAGTAATTGACTGAAATAGGACATAGATAATTAGAATGGACAGAGGATCAGGATGATAGTAATTGACTGAAACAGGACATAGATAATTAAAGTAGACAGAGGATCAGGATGATAGTAATTGACTGAAACAGGACATAGATAATTAAAGTAGACAGAGGATCAGGATGACAGTAATTGACTGAAACAGGAGATAGATAATTAGAATGGACAGAGGATCAGGATGATAGTAATTGACTGAAACAGGACATAGATAATTAAAGTAGACAGAGGATCAGGATGATAGCAATTGACTGAAACAGGACATGGATAATTAGAATGGACACAGGATCAGGATGACAGTAACTGACTGAAGCAGGACATAGATAATTAGAATAGACAGAGGATCAGGATGAAAGTAATTGAATGAAACAGGACATAGATAATTTGAATGGACAGAGGATCAGGATGATAGTAATTTACTGAAACAGGACATAGATAATTAGAATAGACAGAGGATCAGGATGATAGTAATTGACTGAAAAAGGACATAGATAATTAGAATGGACAGAGGTTCGGGATGATAGTAATTGACTGAAACAGGACATAGATAATTAGAATAGACAGAGGATCAGGATGACAGTAATTGAATGAAACACGACATAGATAATTAGAATGGACAGAGGATCAGGATGATAGTAATTGACTGAAACAGGACATAGATAATTAGAATGGACAGAGGTTCAGGATGATAGGAATTGACTGAAACAGGACATAGATAATTAGAATGTTCAGAGGATCAGGATGATAGTAATTGACTGAAACAGGACATAGATAATTAGAATGGACAGAGGTTCAGGATCATAGGAATTGACTGAAACAGGACATAGATAATTACAATGGACAGAGGATCAGGATGATAGTTATTGACTGAAACAGGACATAGATAATTAGAATAGACAGAGTATCAGGATGATAGGAATTGACTGAAACAGGACATAGATAATTAGAATGTTCAGAGGATCAGGATGATAGTAATTGACTGAAACAGGACATCGATAATTAGAATGGACAGAGGATCAGGATGATAGTAATTGATTGAAACAGGACACAGATAATTAGAATAGACAGAGGATCAGGATGATAGTAATTGACTGAAACAGGACATAGATAATTAGAATGGACAGAGGATCAGGATGATAGTAATTGACTGAAACAGGACATAGATAATTAGAATGGACAGAGGATCAGTATGATAATAATTGACTGAAACAGGACATAGATAATTAGAGTAGACAGAGGATCAGGATGACAGTAATTGACTGAAACAGGACATAGATAATTAGAATGGACAGAGGATCAGGATGATAGTAATTGACTGAAACAGGACACAGATAATTAGAAAGGACAGAGGATCAGGATGATAGTAATTGACTGAAACAGGACATAGATAATTAGAATAGACAGAGGATCAGGATGATAGTAATTGACTGAAACAGGACATAGATAATTAGAATGGACAGAGGATCAGGATGACAGTAATTGACTGAAACAGGACATAGAGAATTAGAATAGACAGAGGATCAGGATGATAGTAATTGACTGAAACAGGACACAGATAATTAGAATGGACAGAGGATCAGGATGATAGCAATTGACTGAAACAGGACATAGATAATTAGAATAGACAGAGGATCAGGATGATAGTAATTGACTGAAACAGGACACAGATAATTAGAATGGACAGAGGATCAGGATGATAGTAATTGACTGTTAAAGGACACAGATAATTAGAATGGACAGAGGATCAGGATGATAGTAATTGACTGAAACAGGGCACAGATAATTAGAATAGACAGAGGATCAGGATGATTGTAATTGACTGAAACAGGACATAGATAATTAAAATGGACAGAGGATCAGGATGATAGTAATTGACTGAAACAGGACATAGATAATTAGAATGGACAGAGGATCAGGATGATAGCAATTGACTGAAACTGGTCATAGATTATTAGAATGGACAGAGGATCAGGATGATAGTAATTGACTGAAACAGGACACAGATAATTAGAATAGACAGAGGATCAGGATGATTGTAATTGACTGAAACAGGACATAGATAATTAGAATGGACAGAGGATCAGGATGATAGTAATTGACTGAAAAAGGACACAGATAATTAGAATGGACAGAGGATGAGGATGATAGTAATTGACTGAAACAGGACATAGATAATTAGAATGGACAGAGGATCAGGATGATAGTAATTGACTGAAAAAGGACACAGATAATTAGAATAGACAGAGGATCAGGATGATAGTAATTGACTGAAACAGGACATAGATTATTAGAATGGACAGAGGATCAGGATGATAGTAATTGACTGAAACAGGACACAGATAATTAGAATAGACAGAGGATCAGGATGATAGTAATTGACTGAAACAGGACATAGATCATTAGAATGGACAGAGGATCAGGATGATAGTAATTGACTGAAACAGGACATAGATAATTAGAATAGACAGAGGATCAGGATGATAGTAATTGACTGAAAAGGACACAGATAATTAGAATGGACAGAGGATCAGGATGATAGTAATTGACTGAAAAAGTACACAGATAATTAGAATGGACAGAGGATCAGGATGATAGTAATTGACTGAAACAGGACACAGATAATTAGAATAGACAGAGGATCAGGATGATTGTAATTGACTGAAACAGGACATAGATAATTAAAATGGACAGAGGATCAGGATGATAGTAATTGACTGAAACAGGACATAGATAATTAGAATGGACAGAGGATCAGGATGATAGTAATTGACTGAAACAGGACATAGATTATTAGAATGGACAGAGGATCAGGATGATAGTAATTGACTGAAACAGGACACAGATAATTAGAATAGACAGAGGATCGGGATGATTGTAATTGACTGAAACAGGACATAGATAATTAGAATGGACAGAGGATCAGGATGATAGTAATTGACAGAAAAAGGACACAGATAATTAGAATGGACAGAGGATGAGGATGATAGTAATTGACTGAAACAGGACATAGATAATTAGAATGGACAGAGGATCAGGATGATAGTAATTGACTGAAAAAGGACACAGATAATTAGAATAGACAGAGGATCAGGATGATTGTAATTGACTGAAACAGGACATAGATTATTAGAATGGACAGAGGATCAGGATGATGGTAATTGACTGAAACAGGACACAGATAATTAGAATAGACAGAGGATCAGGATGATAGTAATTGACTGAAACAGGACATAGATCATTAGAATGGACAGAGGATCAGGATGATAGTAATTGACTGAAACAGGACATAGATAATTAGAATAGACAGAGGATCAGGATGATAGTAATTGACTGAAACAGGACATGGAGAATTAGAATGGACAGAGGATCAGGATGATAGTAATTGACTGAAACAGGACATAGATAATTAGAATAGACAGAGGATCAGGATGATAGTAATTGACTGAAACAGGACATAGATAATTAGAATAGATAGAGAGTCAGGATGATAGTAATTGACTGAAACAGGACATAGATAATTAGAATAGACAGAGGATCAGGATGATA
This sequence comes from Heterodontus francisci, assembly GCF_036365525.1. NCBI lineage: Eukaryota > Metazoa > Chordata > Chondrichthyes > Heterodontiformes > Heterodontidae > Heterodontus > Heterodontus francisci. The sequence continues at coordinate 1,503,596 of NW_027140520.1, forward strand.
GTAATTGACTGAAACAGGACATAGATAATTAGAATAGATAGAGAGTCAGGATGATAGTAATTGACTGAAACAGGACATAGATAATTAGAATAGACAGAGGATCAGGATGATATTAATTGACTGAAACAGGACATAGATAATTAGAATAGACAGAGGTTCAGGATGATAGTAATTGACTGAAACAGGACATGGAGAAATAGAATAGACAGAGGATCAGGATGATAGTAATTGACTGAAACAGGACATAGATCATTAGAATGGACAGAGGATCAGGATGATAGTAATTGACTGAAACAGGACATAGATAATTAGAATAGACAGAGAGTCAGGATGATAGTAATTGACTGAAACAGGACATAGATAATTAGAATGGACAGAGGATCAGGATGATAGCAATTGACTGAAACAGGACATAGATTATTAGAATGGACAGAGGATCAGGATGATAGTAATTGACTGAAACAGGACACAGATAATTAGAATAGACAGAGGATCAGGATGATTGTAATTGACTGAAACAGGACATAGATAATTAGAATGGACAGAGGATCAGGATGATAGCAATTGACTGAAACTGGTCATAGATTATTAGAATGGACAGAGGATCAGGATGATAGTAATTGACTGAAACAGGACACAGATAATTAGAATAGACAGAGGATCAGGATGATTGTAATTGACTGAAACAGGACATAGATAATTAGAATGGACAGAGGATCAGGATGATAGTAATTGACTGAAAAAGGACACAGATAATTAGAATGGACAGAGGATGAGGATGATAGTAATTGACTGAAACAGGACATAGATAATTAGAATGGACAGAGGATCAGGATGATAGTAATTGACTGAAAAAGGACACAGATAATTAGAATAGACAGAGGATCAGGATGATAGTAATTGACTGAAACAGGACATAGATTATTAGAATGGACAGAGGATCAGGATGATAGTAATTGACTGAAACAGGACACAGATAATTAGAATAGACAGAGGATCAGGATGATAGTAATTGACTGAAACAGGACATAGATCATTAGAATGGACAGAGGATCAGGATGATAGTAATTGACTGAAACAGGACATAGATAATTAGAATAGACAGAGGATCAGGATGATAGTAATTGACTGAAAAGGACACAGATAATTAGAATGGACAGAGGATCAGGATGATAGTAATTGACTGAAAAAGTACACAGATAATTAGAATGGACAGAGGATCAGGATGATAGTAATTGACTGAAACAGGACACAGATAATTAGAATAGACAGAGGATCAGGATGATTGTAATTGACTGAAACAGGACATAGATAATTAAAATGGACAGAGGATCAGGATGATAGTAATTGACTGAAACAGGACATAGATAATTAGAATGGACAGAGGATCAGGATGATAGTAATTGACTGAAACAGGACATAGATTATTAGAATGGACAGAGGATCAGGATGATAGTAATTGACTGAAACAGGACACAGATAATTAGAATAGACAGAGGATCGGGATGATTGTAATTGACTGAAACAGGACATAGATAATTAGAATGGACAGAGGATCAGGATGATAGTAATTGACAGAAAAAGGACACAGATAATTAGAATGGACAGAGGATGAGGATGATAGTAATTGACTGAAACAGGACATAGATAATTAGAATGGACAGAGGATCAGGATGATAGTAATTGACTGAAAAAGGACACAGATAATTAGAATAGACAGAGGATCAGGATGATTGTAATTGACTGAAACAGGACATAGATTATTAGAATGGACAGAGGATCAGGATGATGGTAATTGACTGAAACAGGACACAGATAATTAGAATAGACAGAGGATCAGGATGATAGTAATTGACTGAAACAGGACATAGATCATTAGAATGGACAGAGGATCAGGATGATAGTAATTGACTGAAACAGGACATAGATAATTAGAATAGACAGAGGATCAGGATGATAGTAATTGACTGAAACAGGACATGGAGAATTAGAATGGACAGAGGATCAGGATGATAGTAATTGACTGAAACAGGACATAGATAATTAGAATAGACAGAGGATCAGGATGATAGTAATTGACTGAAACAGGACATAGATAATTAGAATAGATAGAGAGTCAGGATGATAGTAATTGACTGAAACAGGACATAGATAATTAGAATAGACAGAGGATCAGGATGATAGTAATTGACTGAAACAGGACATAGATAATTAGAATAGATAGAGAGTCAGGATGATAGTAATTGACTGAAACAGGACATAGATAATTAGAATAGACAGAGGATCAGGATGATATTAATTGACTGAAACAGGACATAGATAATTAGAATAGACAGAGGTTCAGGATGATAGTAATTGACTGAAACAGGACATGGAGAAATAGAATAGACAGAGGATCAGGATGATAGTAATTGACTGAAACAGGACATAGATCATTAGAATGGACAGAGGATCAGGATGATAGTAATTGACTGAAACAGGACATAGATAATTAGAATAGACAGAGAGTCAGGATGATAGTAATTGACTGAAACAGGACATAGATAATTAGAATGGACAGAGGATCAGGATGATAGCAATTGACTGAAACAGGACATAGATTATTAGAATGGACAGAGGATCAGGATGATAGTAATTGACTGAAACAGGACACAGATAATTAGAATAGACAGAGGATCAGGATGATTGTAATTGACTGAAACAGGACATAGATAATTAGAATGGACAGAGGATCAGGATGATAGTAATTGACTGAAAAAGGACACAGATAATTAGAATGGACAGAGGATGAGGATGATAGTAATTGACTGAAACAGGACATAGATAATTAGAATGGACAGAGGATCAGGATGATAGTAATTGACTGAAAAAGGACACAGATAATTAGAATAGACAGAGGATCAGGATGATAGTAATTGACTGAAACAGGACATAGATTATTAGAATGGACAGAGGATCAGGATGATAGTAATTGACTGAAACAGAACACAGATAATTAGAATAGACAGAGGATCAGGATGATAGTAATTGACTGAAACAGGACATAGATCATTAGAATGGACAGAGGATCAGGATGATAGTAATTGACTGAAACAGGACATAGATAATTAGAATAGACAGAGGATCAGGATGATAGTAATTGACTGAAAAGGACACAGATAATTAGAATGGACAGAGGATCAGGATGATAGTAATTGACTGAAAAAGGACACAGATAATTAGAATGGACAGAGGATCAGGATGATAGTAATTGACTGAAACAGGACACAGATAATTAGAATAGACAGAGGATCAGGATGATTGTAATTGACTGAAACAGGACATAGATAATTAAAATGGACAGAGGATCAGGATGATAGTAATTGACTGAAACAGGACATAGATAATTAGAATGGACAGAGGATCAGGATGATAGTAATTGACTGAAACAGGACATAGATTATTAGAATGGACAGAGGATCAGGATGATAGTAATTGACTGAAACAGGACACAGATAATTAGAATAGACAGAGGATCGGGATGATTGTAATTGACTGAAACAGGACATAGATAATTAGAATGGACAGAGGATCAGGATGATAGTAATTGACAGAAAAAGGACACAGATAATTAGAATGGACAGAGGATGAGGATGATAGTAATTGACTGAAACAGGACATAGATAATTAGAATGGACAGAGGATCAGGATGATAGTAATTGACTGAAAAAGGACACAGATAATTAGAATAGACAGAGGATCAGGATGATAGTAATTGACTGAAACAGGACATAGATTATTAGAATGGACAGAGGATCAGGATGATGGTAATTGACTGAAACAGGACACAGATAATTAGAATAGACAGAGGATCAGGATGATAGTAATTGACTGAAACAGGACATAGATCATTAGAATGGACAGAGGATCAGGATGATAGTAATTGACTGAAACAGGACATAGATAATTAGAATAGACAGAGGATCAGGATGATAGTAATTGACTGAAACAGGACATGGAGAATTAGAATGGACAGAGGATCAGGATGATAGTAATTGACTGAAACAGGACATAGATAATTAGAATAGACAGAGGATCAGGATGATAGTAATTGACTGAAACAGGACATAGATAATTAGAATAGATAGAGAGTCAGGATGATAGTAATTGACTGAAACAGGACATAGATAATTAGAATAGACAGAGGATCAGGATGATAGTAATTGACTGAAACAGGACATAGATAATTAGAATAGATAGAGAGTCAGGATGATAGTAATTGACTGAAACAGGACATAGATAATTAGAATAGACAGAGGATCAGGATGATATTAATTGACTGAAACAGGACATAGATAATTAGAATAGACAGAGGTTCAGGATGATAGTAATTGACTGAAACAGGACATGGAGAAATAGAATAGACAGAGGATCAGGATGATAGTAATTGACTGAAACAGGACATAGATCATTAGAATGGACAGAGGATCAGGATGATAGTAATTGACTGAAACAGGACATAGATAATTAGAATAGACAGAGAGTCAGGATGATAGTAATTGACTGAAACAGGACATAGATAATTAGAATAGATAGAGAGTCAGGATGATAGTAATTGACTGAAACAGGACATAGATAATTAGAATAGACAGAGGATCAGGATGATAGTAATTGACTGAAACAGGACATAGATAATTAGAATAGATAGAGAGTCAGGATGATAGTAATTGACTGAAACAGGACATAGATAATTAGAATAGACAGAGGATCAGGATGATATTAATTGACTGAAACAGGACATAGATAATTAGAATAGACAGAGGTTCAGGATGATAGTAATTGACTGAAACAGGACATGGAGAAATAGAATAGACAGAGGATCAGGATGATAGTAATTGACTGAAACAGGACATAGATCATTAGAATGGACAGAGGATCAGGATGATAGTAATTGACTGAAACAGGACATAGATAATTAGAATAGACAGAGAGTCAGGATGATAGTAATTGACTGAAACAGGACATAGATAATTAGAATGGACAGAGGATCAGGATGATAGCAATTGACTGAAACAGGACATAGATTATTAGAATGGACAGAGGATCAGGATGATAGTAATTGACTGAAACAGGACACAGATAATTAGAATAGACAGAGGATCAGGATGATTGTAATTGACTGAAACAGGACATAGATAATTAGAATGGACAGAGGATCAGGATGATAGTAATTGACTGAAAAAGGACACAGATAATTAGAATGGACAGAGGATGAGGATGATAGTAATTGACTGAAACAGGACATAGATAATTAGAATGGACAGAGGATCAGGATGATAGTAATTGACTGAAAAAGGACACAGATAATTAGAATAGACAGAGGATCAGGATGATAGTAATTGACTGAAACAGGACATAGATTATTAGAATGGACAGAGGATCAGGATGATAGTAATTGACTGAAACAGAACACAGATAATTAGAATAGACAGAGGATCAGGATGATAGTAATTGACTGAAACAGGACATAGATCATTAGAATGGACAGAGGATCAGGATGATAGTAATTGACTGAAACAGGACATAGATAATTAGAATAGACAGAGGATCAGGATGATAGTAATTGACTGAAAAGGACACAGATAATTAGAATGGACAGAGGATCAGGATGATAGTAATTGACTGAAAAAGGACACAGATAATTAGAATGGACAGAGGATCAGGATGATAGTAATTGACTGAAACAGGACACAGATAATTAGAATGGACAGAGGATCAGGATGATTGTAATTGACTGAAACAGGACATAGATAATTAAAATGGACAGAGGATCAGGATGATAGTAATTGACTGAAACAGGACATAGATAATTAGAATGGACAGAGGATCAGGATGATAGTAATTGACTGAAACAGGACATAGATTATTAGAATGGACAGAGGATCAGGATGATAGTAATTGACTGAAACAGGACACAGATAATTAGAATAGACAGAGGATCGGGATGATTGTAATTGACTGAAACAGGACATAGATAATTAGAATGGACAGAGGATCAGGATGATAGTAATTGACAGAAAAAGGACACAGATAATTAGAATGGACAGAGGATGAGGATGATAGTAATTGACTGAAACAGGACATAGATAATTAGAATGGACAGAGGATCAGGATGATAGTAATTGACTGAAAAAGGACACAGATAATTAGAATAGACAGAGGATCAGGATGATAGTAATTGACTGAAACAGGACATAGATTATTAGAATGGACAGAGGATCAGGATGATGGTAATTGACTGAAACAGGACACAGATAATTAGAATAGACAGAGGATCAGGATGATAGTAATTGACTGAAACAGGACATAGATCATTAGAATGGACAGAGGATCAGGATGATAGTAATTGACTGAAACAGGACATAGATAATTAGAATAGACAGAGGATCAGGATGATAGTAATTGACTGAAACAGGACATGGAGAATTAGAATGGACAGAGGATCAGGATGATAGTAATTGACTGAAACAGGACATAGATAATTAGAATAGACAGAGGATCAGGATGATAGTAATTGACTGAAACAGGACATAGATAATTAGAATAGATAGAGAGTCAGGATGATAGTAATTGACTGAAACAGGACATAGATAATTAGAATAGACAGAGGATCAGGATGATAGTAATTGACTGAAACAGGACATAGATAATTAGAATAGATAGAGAGTCAGGATGATAGTAATTGACTGAAACAGGACATAGATAATTAGAATAGACAGAGGATCAGGATGATATTAATTGACTGAAACAGGACATAGATAATTAGAATAGACAGAGGTTCAGGATGATAGTAATTGACTGAAACAGGACATGGAGAAATAGAATAGACAGAGGATCAGGATGATAGTAATTGACTGAAACAGGACATAGATCATTAGAATGGACAGAGGATCAGGATGATAGTAATTGACTGAAACAGGACATAGATAATTAGAATAGACAGAGAGTCAGGATGATAGTAATTGACTGAAACAGGACATAGATAATTAGAATGGACAGAGGATCAGGATGATAGTAATTGACTGAAACAGGGCATAGATTATTAGAATAGACGGAGGATCAGGATGATAGTAATTGACTGAAACAGGACATAGATAATTAGAATAGACAGAGGATCAGGATGATAGTAATTGACTGAAACAGGACATGGAGAATTAGAATGAACAGAGGATCAGGATGATAGTAATTGACTGAAACAGGACATAGATAATTAGAATAGACAGAGGATCAGGATGATAGTAATTGACTGAAACAGGACATGGAGAATTAGAATGGACAGAGGATCAGGATGATAGTAATTGACTGAAACAGGACATAGATAATTAGAATAGACAGAGGATCAGGATGATAGTAATTGACTGAAACAGGACATAGATAATTAGAATAGATAGAGAGACAGGATGATAGTAATTGACTGAAACAGGACATAGATAATTAGAATAGACAGAGGATCAGGATGATATTAATTGACTGAAACATGACATAGATAATTAGAATAGACAGAGGATCAGGATGATAGTAATTGACTGAAACAGGACATAGATAATTAGAATAGACAGAGGATCAGGATGATAGTAATTGACTGAAACAGGACATGGAGAATTAGAATGGACAGAGGATCAGGATGATAGTAATTGACTGAAACAGGACATAGATAATTAGAATAGACAGAGGATCAGGATGATAGTAATTGACTGAAACAGGACATAGATAATTAGAATAGATAGAGAGACAGGATGATAGTAATTGACTGAAACAGGACATAGATAATTAGAATAGACAGAGGATCAGGATGATATTAATTGACTGAAACAGGACATAGATAATTAGAATAGACAGAGGATCAGGATGATAGTAATTGACTGAAACAGGACATGGAGAATTAGAATGAACAGAGGATCAGGATGATAGTAATTGACTGAAACAGGACATAGATAATTAGAATAGACAGAGGATCAGGATGATAGTAATTGACTGAAACAGGACATAGATAATTAGAATAGATAGAGAGTCAGGATGATAGTAATTGACTGAAACAGGACATAGATAATTAGAATAGACAGAGGATCAGGATGATATTAATTGACTGAAACAGGACATAGATAATTAGAATAGACAGAGGATCAGGATGATAGTAATTGACTGAAACAGGACATAGATAATTAGAATGGACAGAGGATCAGGATGATAGTAATTGACTGAAACAGGACATAGATAATTAGAATAGACAGAGGATCAGGATGATAGTAATTGACTGAAACAGGACATAGATAATTAGAATAGACGGAGGATCAGGATGATAGTAATTGACTGAAACAGGACATAGATAATTAGAATAGACAGAGGATCAGGATGATAGTAATTGACTGAAACAGGACATGGAGAATTAGAATGGACAGAGGATCAGGATGATAGTAATTGACTGAAACAGGACATAGATAATTAGAATAGACAGAGGATCAGGATGATAGTAATTGACTGAAACAGGACATAGATAATTAGAATAGATAGAGAGACAGGATGATAGTAATTGACTGAAACAGGACATAGATAATTAGAATAGACAGAGGATCAGGATGATATTAATTGACTGAAACAGGACATAGATAATTAGAATAGACAGAGGATCAGGATGATAGTAATTGACTGAAACAGGACATAGATAATTAGAAAGGACAGAGGATCAGGATTAAAGTAATTGACTGAAACGGGACATCGATAATTAGAATGGACAGAGGATCAGGATGATAGTAATTTACTGAAACAGGACATAGATAATTAGAATAGACAGAGGAGCAGGATGATATTAATTGACTGAAACAGGACATAGATAATTAGAATAGACAGAGGATCAGGATGATAGTAATTGACTGAAACAGGACATAGATAATTAGAATGGACAGAGGATCAGGATGATATTAATTGACTGAAACAGGACATAGATAATTAGAATGGACAGAGGATCAGGATGATAGTAATTGACTGAAACAGGACATAGATAATTAGAATGGACAGAGGATCAGGATGATAGTAATTGACTGAAACAGGACATAGATAATTAGAATGGACAGAGGATCAGGATGATAGTAATTGACTGAAACAGGACATAGATAATTAGAATAGACAGAGGATCAGGATGATAGTAATTGACTGAAACAGGACATAGATAATTAGAATAGATCGAGAGTCAGGATGATAGTAATTGACTGAAACAGGACATAGATAATTAGATTAGACAGAGGATCAGGATGATATTAATTGACTGAAACAGGACATAGATAATTAGAATAGACAGAGGATCAGGATGATAGTAATTGACTGAAACAGGACATGGAGAATTAGAATAGACAGAGGATCAGGATGATAGTAATTGACTGAAACAGGACATGGAGAATTAGAATAGACAGAGGATCAGGATGATATTAATTGACTGAAACAGGACATAGATAATTAGAATAGACAGAGGATCAGGATGATAGTAATTGACTGAAACAGGACATGGAGAATTAGAATAGACAGAGGATCAGGATGATAGTAATTGACTGAAACAGGACATAGATAATTAGAATAGACAGAGGATCAGGATGATAGCAATTGACTGAAACAGGACATGGAGAATTAGAATAGACAGAGGATCAGGATGATAGTAATTGACTGAAACAGGACATGGAGAATTAGAATAGACAGAGGATCAGGATGATAGTAATTGACTGAAACAGGACATAGATAATTAGAATAGACAGAGGATCAGGATGATAGTAATTGACTGAAACAGGACATAGATAATTAGAATAGACAGAGGATCAGGATGATATTAATTGACTGAAACAGGACATAGATAATTAGAATAGACAGAGGATCAGGATGATAGTAATTGACTGAAACAGGACATAGATAATTAGAATGGACAGAGGATCAGGATGATATTAATTGACTGAAACAGGACATAGATAATTAGAATGGACAGAGGATCAGGATGATAGTAATTGACTGAAACAGGACATAGATAATTAGAATGGACAGAGGATCAGGATGATAGTAATTGACTGAAACAGGACATAGATAATTAGAATGGACAGAGGATCAGGATGATAGTAATTGACTGAAACAGGACATAGATAATTAGAATAGACAGAGGATCAGGATGATAGTAATTGACTGAAACAGGACATAGATAATTAGAATAGATCGAGAGTCAGGATGATAGTAATTGACTGAAACAGGACATAGATAATTAGATTAGACAGAGGATCAGGATGATATTAATTGACTGAAACAGGACATAGATAATTAGAATAGACAGAGGATCAGGATGATAGTAATTGACTGAAACAGGACATGGAGAATTAGAATAGACAGAGGATCAGGATGATAGTAATTGACTGAAACAGGACATGGAGAATTAGAATAGACAGAGGATCAGGATGATATTAATTGACTGAAACAGGACATAGATAATTAGAATAGACAGAGGATCAGGATGATAGTAATTGACTGAAACAGGACATGCAGAATTAGAATAGACAGAGGATCAGGATGATAGTAATTGACTGAAACAGGACATAGATAATTAGAATAGACAGAGGATCAGGATGATAGTAATTGACTGAAACAGGACATGGAGAATTAGAATAGACAGAGGATCAGGATGATAGTAATTGACTGAAACAGGACATGGAGAATTAGAATAGACAGAGGATCAGGATGATAGTAATTGACTGAAACAGGACATAGATAATTAGAATAGACAGAGGATCAGGATGATAGCAATTGACTGAAACAGGACATAGATAATTAGAATAGACAGAGGATCAGGATGATAGTAATTGACTGAAACAGGACATGGAGAATTAGAATAGACAGAGGATCAGGATGATAGTAATTGACTGAAACAGGACATAGACAATTAGAATAGACAGAGGATCAGGATGATATTAATTGACTGAAACAGGACATAGATAATTAGAATAGACGGAGGATCAGGATGATAGTAATTGACTGAAACAGGACATAGATAATTAGAATAGACAGAGGATCAGGATGATAGTAATTGACTGAAACAGGACATGGAGAATTAGAATGGACAGAGGATCAGGATGATAGTAATTGACTGAAACAGGACATAGATAATTAGAATAGACAGAGGATCAGGATGATAGTAATTGACTGAAACAGGACATAGATAATTAGAATGGACAGAGGATCAGGATGATAGTAATTGACTGAAAAAGGACACAGATAATTAGAATAGACAGAGGATCAGGATGATAGTAATTGACTGAAACAGGACATAGATTATTAGAATGGACAGAGGATCAGGATGATAGTAATTGACTGAAACAGGACACAGATAATTAGAATAGACAGAGGATCAGGATGATAGTAATTGACTGAAACAGGACATAGATCATTAGAATGGACAGAGGATCAGGATGATAGTAATTGACTGAAAAGGACACAGATAATTAGAATGGACAGAGGATCAGGATGATAGTAATTGACTGAAAAAGGACACAGATAATTAGAATGGACAGAGGATCAGGATGATAGTAATTGACTGAAACAGGACACAGATAATTAGAATAGACAGAGGATCAGGATGATTGTAATTGACTGAAACAGGACATAGATAATTAAAATGGACAGAGGATCAGGATGATAGTAATTGACTGAAACAGGACATAGATAATTAGAATGGACAGAGGATCAGGATGATAGTAATTGACTGAAACAGGACATAGATTATTAGAATGGACAGAGGATCAGGATGATAGTAATTGACTGAAACAGGACACAGATAATTAGAATAGACAGAGGATCGGGATGATTGTAATTGACTGAAACAGGACATAGATAATTAGAATGGACAGAGGATCAGGATGATAGTAATTGACAGAAAAAGGACACAGATAATTAGAATGGACAGAGGATGAGGATGATAGTAATTGACTGAAACAGGACATAGATAATTAGAATGGACAGAGGATCAGGATGATAGTAATTGACTGAAAAAGGACACAGATAATTAGAATAGACAGAGGATCAGGATGATAGTAATTGACTGAAACAGGACATAGATTATTAGAATGGACAGAGGATCAGGATGATGGTAATTGACTGAAACAGGACACAGATAATTAGAATAGACAGAGGATCAGGATGATAGTAATTGACTGAAACAGGACATAGATCATTAGAATGGACAGAGGATCAGGATGATAGTAATTGACTGAAACAGGACATAGATAATTAGAATAGACAGAGGATCAGGATGATAGTAATTGACTGAAACAGGACATGGAGAATTAGAATGGACAGAGGATCAGGATGATAGTAATTGACTGAAACAGGACATAGATAATTAGAATAGACAGAGGATCAGGATGATAGTAATTGACTGAAACAGGACATAGATAATTAGAATAGATAGAGAGTCAGGATGATAGTAATTGACTGAAACAGGACATAGATAATTAGAATAGACAGAGGATCAGGATGATAGTAATTGACTGAAACAGGACATAGATAATTAGAATAGATAGAGAGTCAGGATGATAGTAATTGACTGAAACAGGACATAGATAATTAGAATAGACAGAGGATCAGGATGATATTAATTGACTGAAACAGGAAATAGATAATTAGAATAGACAGAGGTTCAGGATGATAGTAATTGACTGAAACAGGACATGGAGAAATAGAATAGACAGAGGATCAGGATGATAGTAATTGACTGAAACAGGACATAGATCATTAGAATGGACAGAGGATCAGGATGATAGTAATTGACTGAAACAGGACATAGATAATTAGAATAGACAGAGAGTCAGGATGATAGTAATTGACTGAAACAGGACATAGATAATTAGAATGGACAGAGGATCAGGATGATAGTAATTGACTGAAACAGGACATAGATTATTAGAATAGACGGAGGATCAGGATGATAGTAATTGACTGAAACAGGACATAGATAATTAGAATAGACAGAGGATCAGGATGATAGTAATTGACTGAAACAGGACATGGAGAATTAGAATGAACAGAGGATCAGGATGATAGTAATTGACTGAAACAGGACATAGATAATTAGAATAGACAGAGGATCAGGATGATAGTAATTGACTGAAACAGGACATAGATAATTAGAATAGATAGAGAGTCAGGATGATAGTAATTGACTGAAACAGGACATAGATAATTAGAATAGACAAAGGATCAGGATGATATTAATTGACTGAAACAGGACATAGATAATTAGAATAGACAGAGGATCAGGATGATAGTAATTGACTGAAACAGGGCATAGATAATTAGAATGGACAGAGGATCAGGATGATAGTAATTGACTGAAACAGGACATAGATAATTAGAATAGACAGAGGATCAGGATGATAGTAATTGACTGAAACAGGACATAGATAATTAGAATAGACGGAGGATCAGGATGATAGTAATTGACTGAAACAGGACATAGATAATTAGAATAGACAGAGGATCAGGATGATAGTAATTGACTGAAACAGGACATGGAGAATTAGAATGGACAGAGGATCAGGATGATAGTAATTGACTGAAACAGGACATAGATAATTAGAATAGACAGAGGATCAGGATGATAGTAATTGACTGAAACAGGACATAGATAATTAGAATAGATAGAGAGTCAGGATGATAGTAATTGACTGAAACAGGACATAGATAATTAGAATAGACAGAGGATCAGGATGATATTAATTGACTGAAACAGGACATAGATAATTAGAATAGACAGAGGATCAGGATGATAGTAATTGACTGAAACAGGACATAGATAATTAGAATGGACAGAGGATCAGGATTAAAGTAATTGACTGAAACAGGACATCGATAATTAGAATGGACAGAGGATCAGGATGATAGTAATTGACTGAAACAGGACATAGATAATTAGAATAGACAGAGGAGCAGGATGATATTAATTGACTGAAACAGGACATAGATAATTAGAATAGACAGAGGATCAGGATGATAGTAATTGACTGAAACAGGACATAGATAATTAGAATGGACAGAGGATCAGGATGATTGTAATTGACTGAAACAGGACATAGATAATTAGAATGGACAGAGGATCAGGATGATAGTAATTGACTGAAACAGGACATAGATAATTAGAATGGACAGAGGATCAGGATGATAGTAATTGACTGAAACAGGACATAGATAATTAGAATGGACAGAGGATCAGGATGATAGTAATTGACTGAAACAGGACATAGATAATTAGAATAGACAGAGGATCAGGATGATAGTAATTGACTGAAACAGGACATAGATAATTAGAATAGATCGAGAGTCAGGATGATAGTAATTGACTGAAACAGGACATAGATAATTAGATTAGACAGAGGATCAGGATGATATTAATTGACTGAAACAGGACATAGATAATTAGAATAGACAGAGGATCAGGATGATAGTAATTGACTGAAACAGGACATGGAGAATTAGAATAGACAGAGGATCAGGATGATAGTAATTGACTGAAACAGGACATGGAGAATTAGAATAGACAGAGGATCAGGATGATATTAATTGACTGAAACAGGACATAGATAATTAGAATAGACAGAGGATCAGGATGATAGTAATTGACTGAAACAGGACATGGAGAATTAGAATAGACAGAGGATCAGGATGATAGTAATTGACTGAAACAGGACATAGATAATTAGAATAGACAGAGGATCAGGATGATAGCAATTGACTGAAACAGGACATGGAGAATTAGAATAGACAGAGGATCAGGATGATAGTAATTGACTGAAACAGGACATGGAGAATTAGAATAGACAGAGGATCAGGATGATAGTAATTGACTGAAACAGGACATAGATAATTAGAATAGACAGAGGATCAGGATGATAGTAATTGACTGAAACAGGACATAGATAATTAGAATGGACAGAGGATCAGGATGATAGTAATTGACTGAAACAGGACATAGATAATTAGAATGGACAGAGGATCAGGATGATAGTAATTGACTGAAACAGGACATAGATAATTAGAATGGACAGAGGATCAGGATGATAGTAATTGACTGAAACAGGACATAGATAATTAGAATAGACAGAGGATCAGGATGATAGTAATTGACTGAAACAGGACATAGATAATTAGAATAGATCGAGAGTCAGGATGATAGTAATTGACTGAAACAGGACATAGATAATTAGATTAGACAGAGGATCAGGATGATATTAATTGACTGAAACAGGACATAGATAATTAGAATAGACAGAGGATCAGGATGATAGTAATTGACTGAAACAGGACATGGAGAATTAGAATAGACAGAGGATCAGGATGATAGTAATTGACTGAAACAGGACATGGAGAATTAGAATAGACAGAGGATCAGGATGATATTAATTGACTGAAACAGGACATAGATAATTAGAATAGACAGAGGATCAGGATGATAGTAATTGACTGAAACAGGACATGGAGAATTAGAATAGACAGAGGATCAGGATGATAGTAATTGACTGAAACAGGACATAGATAATTAGAATAGACAGAGGATCAGGATGATAGTAATTGACTGAAACAGGACATGGAGAATTAGAATAGACAGAGGATCAGGATGATAGTAATTGACTGAAACAGGACATGGAGAATTAGAATAGACAGAGGATCAGGATGATAGTAATTGACTGAAACAGGACATAGATAATTAGAATAGACAGAGAATCAGGATGATAGCAATTGACTGAAACAGGACATAGATAATTAGAATAGACAGAGGATCAGGATGATAGTAATTGACTGAAACAGGACATGGAGAATTAGAATAGACAGAGGATCAGGATGATAGTAATTGACTGAAACAGGACATAGATAATTAGAATAGACAGAGGATCAGGATGATATTAATTGACTGAAACAGGACATGGAGAATTAGAATGGACAGAGGATCAGGATGATAGTAATTGACTGAAACAGGACATAGATAATTAGAATAGACAGAGGATCAGGATGATAGTAATTGACTGAAACAGGACATAGATAATTAGAATAGATAGAGAGTCAGGATGATAGTAATTGACTGAAACAGGACATAGATAATTAGAATAGACAGAGGATCAGGATGATATTAATTGACTGAAACAGGACATAGATAATTAGAATAGACAGAGGATCAGGATGATAGTAATTGACTGAAACAGGACATAGATAATTAGAATGGACAGAGGATCAGGATGATAGTAATTGACTGAAACAGGACATAGATAATTAGAATAGACAGAGGATCAGGATGATAGTAATTGACTGAAACAGGACATAGATAATTAGAATAGACAGAGGATCAGGATGATAGTAATTGACTGAAACAGGACATAGATAATTAGAATAGACGGAGGATCAGGATGATAGTAATTGACTGAAACAGGACATAGATAATCAGAATAGACAGAGGATCAGGATGATAGTAATTGACTGAAACAGGACATGGAGAATTAGAATGGACAGAGGATCAGGATGATAGTAATTGACTGAAACAGGACATAGATAATTAGAATAGACAGAGGATCAGGATGATAGTAATTGACTGAAACAGGACATAGATAATTAGAATAGATAGAGAGTCAGGATGATAGTAATTGACTGAAACAGGACTTAGATAATTAGAATAGACAGAGGATCAGGATGATATTAATTGACTGAAACAGGACATAGATAATTA
The DNA here is from genome assembly GCF_036365525.1 of Heterodontus francisci. Taxonomy (NCBI): domain Eukaryota; kingdom Metazoa; phylum Chordata; class Chondrichthyes; order Heterodontiformes; family Heterodontidae; genus Heterodontus; species Heterodontus francisci. Next base: position 1,520,367 of record NW_027140520.1, read on the forward strand.
GAATAGACAGAGGATCAGGATGATAGTAATTGACTGAAACAGGACATAGATAATTAGAATGGACAGAGGATCAGGATGAAAGTAATTGACTGAAACAGGACATCGATAATTAGAATGGACAGAGGATCAGGATGATAGTAATTGACTGAAACAGGACATAGATAATTAGAATAGACAGAGGATCAGGATGATATTAATTGACTGAAACAGGACATAGATAATTAGAATAGACAGAGGATCAGGATGAAAGTAATTGACTGAAACAGGACATAGATAATTAGAATGGACAGAGGATCAGGATGATATCAATTGACTGAAACAGGACATAGATAATTAGAATGGACAGAGGATCAGGATGATAGTAATTGACTTAAACAGGACATAGATAGTTAGAATGGACAGAGGATCAGGATGATAGTAATTGACTGAAACAGGACATAGATAATTAGAATGGACAGAGGATCAGGATGATAGTAATTGACTGAAACAGGACATAGATAATTAGAATAGACAGAGGATCAGGATGATAGTAATTGACTGAAACAGGACATAGATAATTAGAATAGATCGAGAGTCAGGATGATAGTAATTGACTGAAACAGGACTTAGATAATTAGATTAGACAGAGGATCAGGATGATATTAATTGACTGAAACAGGACATAGATAATTAGAATAGACAGAGGATCAGGATGATAGTAATTGACTGAAACAGGACATGGAGAATTAGAATAGACAGAGGATCAGGATGATAGTAATTGACTGAAACAGGACATGGAGATTTAGAATAGACAGAGGATCAGGATGATATTAATTGACTGAAACAGGACATAGATAATTAGAATAGACAGAGGATCAGGATGATAGTAATTGACTGAAACAGGACATGGAGAATTAGAATAGACAGAGGATCAGGATGATAGTAATTGACTGAAACAGGACATAGATAATTAGAATAGACAGAGGATCAGGATGATAGTAATTGACTGAAACAGGAAATGGAGAATTAGAATAGACAGAGGATCAGGATGATAGTAATTGACTGAAACAGGACATGGAGAATTAGAATAGACAGAGGATCAGGATGATAGTAATTGACTGAAACAGGACATAGATAATTAGAATGGACAGAGGATCAGGATGATAGCAATTGACTGAAACAGGACATAGATAATTAGAATAGACAGAGGATCAGGATGATATTAATTGACTGAAACAGGACATAGATAATTAGAATAGACAGAGGATCAGGATGATAGTAATTGACTGAAACAGGACATAGATAATTAGAATGGACAGAGGATCAGGATGATATTAATTGACTGAAACAGGACATAGATAATTAGAATGGACAGAGGATCAGGATGATAGTAATTGACTGAAACAGGACATAGATAATTAGAATGGACAGAGGATCAGGATGATAGTAATTGACTGAAACAGAACATAGATAATTAGAATGGACAGAGGATCAGGATGATAGTAATTGACTGAAACAGGACATAGATAATTAGAATAGACAGAGGATCAGGATGATAGTAATTGACTGAAACAGGACATAGATAATTAGAATAGATCGAGAGTCAGGATGATAGTAATTGACTGAAACAGGACATAGATAATTAGATTAGACAGAGGATCAGGATGATATTAATTGACTGAAACAGGACATAGATAATTAGAATAGACAGAGGATCAGGATGATAGTAATTGACTGAAACAGGACATGGAGAATTAGAATAGACAGAGGATCAGGATGATAGTAATTGACTGAAACAGGACATGGAGAATTAGAATAGACAGAGGATCAGGATGATATTAATTGACTGAAACAGGACATAGATAATTAGAATAGACAGAGGATCAGGATGATAGTAATTGACTGAAACAGGACATGGAGAATTAGAATAGACAGAGGATCAGGATGATAGTAATTGACTGAAACAGGACATAGATAATTAGAATAGACAGAGGATCAGGATGATAGTAATTGACTGAAACAGGACATGCAGAATTAGAATAGACAGAGGATCAGGATGATAGTAATTGACTGAAACAGGACATGGAGAATTAGAATAGACAGAGGATCAGGATGATAGTAATTGACTGAAACAGGACATAGATAATTAGAATAGACAGAGGATCAGGATGATAGCAATTGACTGAAACAGGACATAGATAATTAGAATAGACAGAGGATCAGGATGATAGTAATTGACTGAAACAGGACATGGAGAATTAGAATAGACAGAGGATCAGGATGATAGTAATTGACTGAAACAGGACATAGATAATTAGAATAGACAGAGGATCAGGATGATAGTAATTGACTGAAACAGGACATGGAGAATTAGAATGGACAGAGGATCAGGATGATAGTAATTGACTGAAACAGGACATAGATACTTAGAATAGACAGAGGATCAGGATGATAGTAATTGACTGAAACAGGACATAGATAATTAGAATAGATAGAGAGTCAGGATGATAGTAATTGACTGAAACAGGACATAGATAATTAGAATAGACAGAGGATCAGGATGATATTAATTGACTGAAACAGGACATAGATAATTAGAATAGACAGAGGATCAGGATGATATTAATTGACTGAAACAGGACATAGATAATTAGAATGGACAGAGTATCAGGATGATAGTAATTGACTGAAACAGGACATAGATAATTAGAATGGACAGAGGATCAGGATGATAGTAATTGACTGAAACAGGACATAGATAATTAGAATAGACAGAGGATCAGGATGATATTAATTGACTGAAACAGGACATAGATAATTAGAATAGACAGAGGATCAGGATGATAGTAATTGACTGAAACAGGACATAGATAATTAGAATGGACAGAGGATCAGGATGATATTAATTGACTGAAACAGGACATAGATAATTAGAATGGACAGAGGATCAGGATGATAGTAATTGACTGAAACAGGACATAGATAATTAGAATGGACAGAGTATCAGGATGATAGTAATTGACTGAAACAGGACATAGATAATTAGAATGGACAGAGGATCAGGATGATAGTAATTGACTGAAACAGGACATAGATAATTAGAATAGACAGAGGATCAGGATGATATTAATTGACTGAAACAGGACATAGATAATTAGAATAGACAGAGGATCAGGATGATAGTAATTGACTGAAACAGGACATAGATAATTAGAATGGACAGAGGATCAGGATGATATTAATTGACTGAAACAGGACATAGATAATTAGAATGGACAGAGGATCAGGATGATAGTAATTGACTGAAACAGGACATAGATAATTAGAATGGACAGAGGATCAGGATGATAGTAATTGACTGAAACAGGACATAGATAATTAGAATGAACAGAGGATCAGGATGATAGTAATTGACTGAAACAGGACATAGATAATTAGAATGGACAGAGGATCAGGATGATAGTAATTGACTGAAACAGGACACAGATAATTAGAATAGATAGAGAGTCAGGATGATAGTAATTGACTGAAACAGGACATAGATAATTAGATTAGACAGAGGATCAGGATGATATTAATTGACTGAAACAGGACATAGATAATTAGAATAGACAGAGGATCAGGATGATAGTAATTGACTGAAACAGGACATGGAGTATTAGAATAGACAGAGGATCAGGATGATAGTAATTGACTGAAACAGGACATGGAGAATTAGAATAGACAGAGGATCAGGATGATATTAATTGACTGAAACAGGACATAGATAATTAGAATAGACAGAAGATCAGGATGATAGTAATTGACTGAAACAGGACATGGAGAATTAGAATAGACAGAGGATCAGGATGATAGTAATTGACTGAAACAGGACATAGATAATTAGAATAGACAGAGGATCAGGATGATAGTAATTGACTGAAACAGGACATGGAGAATTAGAATAGACAGAGGATCAGGATGATAGTAATTGACTGAAACAGGACATAGATAATTAGAATAGACAGAGGATCAGGATGATAGCAATTGACTGAAACAGGACATAGATAATTAGAATAGACAGAGGATCAGGATGATAGTAATTGACTGAAACAGGACATGGAGAATTAGAATAGACAGAGGATCAGGATGATAGTAATTGACTGAAACAGGACATAGATATTTAGAATAGACAGAGGATCAGGATGATAGTAATTGACTGAAACAGGACATAGATAATTAGAATAGATAGAGAGTCAGGATGATAGTAATTGACTGAAACAGGACATAGCTAATTAGAATAGACAGAGGATCAGGATGATAGTAATTGACTGAAACAGGACATAGATAATTAGAATAGATAGAGAGTCAGGATGATAGTAATTGACTGAAACAGGACATAGATAATTAGAATAGATAGAGAGTCAGGATGATTGTAATTGACTGACACAGGACATAGATAATTAGAATAGACAGAGGATCAGGATGATAGTAATTGACTGAAACAGGACATAGATAATTAGAATAGATAGAGAGTCAGGATGATAGTAATTGACTGAAACAGGACATAGATAATTAGAATAGACAGAGGATCAGGATGATAGTAATTGACTGAAACAGGACATAGATTATTAGAATGGACAGAGGATCAGGATGATAGTAATTGACTGAAACAGGACATAGATAATTAGAATGGACAGAGGATCAGGATGATAGTAATTGACTGAAACAGGACATAGATAATTAGAATGGTCAGAGGATCAGGATGATAGTAATTGACTGAAACACGACATAGATAATTAGAATAGACCGAGGATGAGGATGATAGTAATTGACTGAAACAGGACATAGATAATTAGAATGGACAGAGGATCAGGATGATAGTAATTGACTGAAACAGGACATAGATAATTAGAATGGAAAGAGGATCAGGATGATAGTAATTGACTGAAACAGGACATTGATAATTAGAATAGACAGAGGATCAGGATGATAGTAATTGACTGAAACAGGACATAGATAATTAGAATGGAAAGAGGATCAGGATGATAGTAATTGACTGAAACAGGACATAGATAATTAGAATGGACAGAGGATCAGGATGATAGTAATTGACTGAAACAGGACATAGATAATTAGAATGGACAGAGGATCAGGATGATAGCAATTGACTGAAACAGGACATAGATAATTAGAATGGACAGAGGATCAGGATGATAGTAATTGACTGAAACAGGACATAGTTAATTAGAATAGACAGACAGTCAGGATGATAGTAATTGACTGAAACAGGACATAGATAATTAGAATAGACAGACAGTCAGGATGATAGTAATTGACTGAAACAGAACATCGATAATTAGAATAGACAGAGGATCAGGATGATAGTAATTGACTGAAACAGGACATTAAAAATTAGAATGGACAGAGGATCAGGATGATAGTAATTGACTGAAACAGGACATAGATAATTAACATGGACAGTGGATCAGGATGATTGTAATTGACTGAAACAGGACATAGATAATTAGAATGGACAGAGGATCAGGATGATAGTAATTGACTGAAACAGGACATAGATAATTACAAAGGAGAGAGGATCAGGATGATAGTAATTGACAGAAACAGGACAGAGATAATTAGAATGGACAGAGGATCAGGATGATAGTAATTGACTGAAACAGGACATAGATAATTACAAAGGAGAGAGGATCAGGATGATAGTAATTGACAGAAACAGGACACAGATAATTAGAATGGACATAGGATCAGGATGATAGTAATTGACAGAAACAGGACATAGATAATTAACATGGACAGAGGATCAGGATGACAGTAATTGAATGAAACACGACATAGATAATTAGAATGGACAGAGGATCAGGATGATAGTAATTGACTGAAACAGGACATAGATAATTAGAATGGACAGGGGATCAGGATGATAGTTATTGACTGAAACAGGACATAGATAATTGGAATAGACAGAGGATCAGGATGATAGGAATTGACTGAAACAGGACATAGATAATTAGAATGTTCAGAGGATCAGGATGATAGTAATTGACTGAAACAGGACATGGAGAATTAGAATAGACAGAGGATCAGGATGATAGTAATTGACTGAAACAGGACATAGATAATTAGAATAGACAGAGGATCAGGATGATAGTAATTGACTGAAACAGGACATGCAGAATTAGAATAGACAGAGGATCAGGATGATAGTAATTGACTGAAACAGGACATGGAGAATTAGAATAGACAGAGGATCAGGATGATAGTAATTGACTGAAACAGGACATAGATAATTAGAATAGACAGAGGATCAGGATGATAGCAATTGACTGAAACAGGACATAGATAATTAGAATAGACAGAGGATCAGGATGATAGTAATTGACTGAAACAGGACATGGAGAATTAGAATAGACAGAGGATCAGGATGATAGTAATTGACTGAAACAGGACATAGATAATTAGAATAGACAGAGGATCAGGATGATAGTAATTGACTGAAACAGGACATGGAGAATTAGAATGGACAGAGGATCAGGATGATAGTAATTGACTGAAACAGGACATAGATACTTAGAATAGACAGAGGATCAGGATGATAGTAATTGACTGAAACAGGACATAGATAATTAGAATAGATAGAGAGTCAGGATGATAGTAATTGACTGAAACAGGACATAGATAATTAGAATAGACAGAGGATCAGGATGATATTAATTGACTGAAACAGGACATAGATAATTAGAATAGACAGAGGATCAGGATGATAGTAATTGACTGAAACAGGACATAGATAATTAGAATGGACAGAGTATCAGGATGATAGTAATTGACTGAAACAGGACATAGATAATTAGAATGGACAGAGGATCAGGATGATAGTAATTGACTGAAACAGGACATAGATAATTAGAATAGACAGAGGATCAGGATGATATTAATTGACTGAAACAGGACATAGATAATTAGAATAGACAGAGGATCAGGATGATAGTAATTGACTGAAACAGGACATAGATAATTAGAATGGACAGAGGATCAGGATGATATTAATTGACTGAAACAGGACATAGATAATTAGAATGGACAGAGGATCAGGATGATAGTAATTGACTGAAACAAGACATAGATAATTACAATGGACAGAGTATCAGGATGATAGTAATTGACTGAAACAGGACATAGATAATTAGAATGGACAGAGGATCAGGATGATAGTAATTGACTGAAACAGGACATAGATAATTAGAATAGACAGAGGATCAGGATGATATTAATTGACTGAAACAGGACATAGATAATTAGAATAGACATAGGATCAGGATGATAGTAATTGACTGAAACAGGACATAGATAATTAGAATGGACAGAGGATCAGGATGATATTAATTGACTGAAACAGGACATAGATAATTAGAATGGACAGAGGATCAGGATGATAGTAATTGACTGAAACAGGACATAGATAATTAGAATGGACAGAGGATCAGGATGATAGTAATTGACTGAAACAGGACATAGATAATTAGAATGAACAGAGGATCAGGATGATAGTAATTGACTGAAACAGGACATAGATAATTAGAATGGACAGAGGATCAGGATGATAGTAATTGACTGAAACAGGACATAGATAATTAGAATAGATAGAGAGTCAGGATGATAGTAATTGACTGAAACAGGACATAGATAATTAGATTAGACAGAGGATCAGGATGATATTAATTGACTGAAACAGGACATAGATAATTAGAATAGACAGAGGATCAGGATGATAGTAATTGACTGAAACAGGACATGGAGTATTAGAATAGACAGAGGATCAGGATGATAGTAATTGACTGAAACAGGACATGGAGAATTAGAATAGACAGAGGATCAGGATGATATTAATTGACTGAAACAGGACATAGATAATTAGAATAGACAGAAGATCAGGATGATAGTAATTGACTGAAACAGGACATGGAGAATTAGAATAGACAGAGGATCAGGATGATAGTAATTGACTGAAACAGGACATAGATAATTAGAATAGACAGAGGATCAGGATGATAGTAATTGACTGAAACAGGACATGGAGAATTAGAATAGACAGAGGATCAGGATGATAGTAATTGACTGAAACAGGACATAGATAATTAGAATAGACAGAGGATCAGGATGATAGCAATTGGCTGAAACAGGACATAGATAATTAGAATAGACAGAGGATCAGGATGATAGTAATTGACTGAAACAGGACATGGAGAATTAGAATAGACAGAGGATCAGGATGATAGTAATTGACTGAAACAGGACATAGATATTTAGAATAGACAGAGGATCAGGATGATAGTAATTGACTGAAACAGGACATAGATAATTAGAATAGATAGAGAGTCAGGATGATAGTAATTGACTGAAACAGGACATAGCTAATTAGAATAGACAGAGGATCAGGATGATAGTAATTGACTGAAACAGGACATAGATAATTAGAATAGATAGAGAGTCAGGATGATAGTAATTGACTGAAACAGGACATAGATAATTAGAATAGATAGAGAGTCAGGATGATTGTAATTGACTGACACAGGACATAGATAATTAGAATAGACAGAGGATCAGGATGATAGTAATTGACTGAAACAGGACATAGATAATTAGAATAGATAGAGAGTCAGGATGATAGTAATTGACTGAAACAGGACATAGATAATTAGAATAGACAGAGGATCAGGATGATAGTAATTGACTGAAACAGGACATAGATTATTAGAATGGACAGAGGATCAGGATGATAGTAATTGACTGAAACAGGACATAGATAATTAGAATGGACAGAGGATCAGGATGATAGTAATTGACTGAAACAGGACATAGATAATTAGAATGGTCAGAGGATCAGGATGATAGTAATTGACTGAAACAGGACATAGATAATTAGAATAGACCGAGGATGAGGATGATAGTAATTGACTGAAAAAGGACATAGATAATTAGAATGGACAGAGGATCAGGATGATAGTAATTGACTGAAACAGGACATAGATAATTAGAATGGAAAGAGGATCAGGATGATAGTAATTGACTGAAACAGGACATTGATAATTAGAATAGACAGAGGATCAGGATGATAGTAATTGACTGAAACAGGACATAGATAATTAGAATGGAAAGAGGATCAGGATGATAGTAATTGACTGAAACAGGACATAGATAATTAGAATGGACAGAGGATCAGGATGATAGTAATTGACTGAAACAGGACATAGATAATTAGAATGGACAGAGGATCAGGATGATAGCAATTGACTGAAACAGGACATAGATAATTAGAATGGACAGAGGATCAGGATGATAGTAATTGACTGAAACAGGACATAGTTAATTAGAATAGACAGACAGTCAGGATGATAGTAATTGACTGAAACAGGACATAGATAATTAGAATAGACAGACAGTCAGGATGATAGTAATTGACTGAAACAGAACATCGATAATTAGAATAGACAGAGGATCAGGATGATAGTAATTGACTGAAACAGGACATTAAAAATTAGAATGGACAGAGGATCAGGATGATAGTAATTGACTGAAACAGGACATAGATAATTAACATGGACAGTGGATCAGGATGATTGTAATTGACTGAAACAGGACATAGATAATTAGAATGGACAGAGGATCAGGATGATAGTAATTGACTGAAACAGGACATAGATAATTACAAAGGAGAGAGGATCAGGATGATAGTAATTGACAGAAACAGGACACAGATAATTAGAATGGACAGAGGATCAGGATGATAGTAATTGACAGAAACAGGACATAGATAATTAACATGGACAGAGGATCAGGATGACAGTAATTGAATGAAACACGACATAGATAATTAGAATGGACAGAGGATCAGGATGATAGTAATTGACTGAAACAGGACATAGATAATTAGAATGGACAGGGGATCAGGATGATAGTTATTGACTGAAACAGGACATAGATAATTGGAATAGACAGAGGATCAGGATGATAGGAATTGACTGAAACAGGACATAGATAATTAGAATGTTCAGAGGATCAGGATGATAGTAATTGACTGAAACAGGACATTGATAATTAGAATGGACAGAGGTTCAGGATGATAGTAATTGACTGAAACAGGACATAGATAATTAGAATAGACAGAGGATCAGGATGACAGTAATTGAATGAAACACGACATAGATAATTAGAATGGACAGAGGATCAGGATGATAGTAATTGACTGAAACAGGACATAGATAATTAGAATGGACAGAGGATCAGGATGATAGTTATTGACTGAAACAGGACATAGATAATTAGAAGAGACAGAGGATCAGGATGATAGTAATTGACTGAAACATGACATAGATAATTTGAATGTTCAGAGGATCAGGATGATAGTAATTGACTGAAACAGGACATAGATAATTAGAATAGACAGAGGATCAGGATGATAGTAATTGACTGAAACAGGACATAGATAATTAGAATGGACAGAGGATCAGGATGATAGTAATTGACTGAAACAGGACATAGATAATTAGAATGGACAGAGGATCAGGATGATAGCAATTGACTGAAACAGGACATCGATAATTAGAATGGACAGAGGATCAGGATGATAGTAATTGACTGAAACAGGACACAGATAATTAGAATAGACAGAGGATCAGGATGATAGTAATTGACTGAAACAGGACATAGATAATTAGAATGGACAGAGGATCAGGATGATAGTAATTGACTGAAACAGGACATAGATAATTAGAATGGACAGAGGATCAGGATGATAGTAATTGACTGAAACAGGACATAGATAATTAGAATAGACAGAGGATCAGGATGACAGTAATTGACTGAAACAGGACATAGATAATTACAATAGACAGAGGATCAGGATGACAGTAATTGACTGAAACAGGACACAGATAATTAGAATGGACAGAGGATCAGGATGATAGTAATTGACTGAAACAGGACATAGATAATTAGAATAGACAGAGGATCAGGATGATAGTAATTGACTGAAACAGGATATAGATAATTAGAATGGACAGAGGATCAGGATGACAGTAATTGACTGAAACAGGACATAGAGAATTAGAATAGACAGAGGATCAGGATGATAGTAATTGACTGAAACAGGACACAGATAATTAGAATGGACAGAGGATCAGGATGATAGTAATTGACTGAAACAGGACATAGATAATTAGAATGGACAGAGGATCAGGATGATAGTAATTGACTGAAACAGGACACAGATAATTAGAATGGACAGAGGATCAGGATGATAGTAATTGACTGTTAAAGGACACAGATAATTAGAATGGACAGAGGATCAGGATGATAGTAATTGACTGAAACAGCGCACAGATAATTAGAATAGACAGAGGATCAGGATGATTGTAATTGACTGAAACAGGACATAGATAATTAAAATGGACAGAGGATCAGGATGATAGTAATTGACTGAAACAGGACATAGATTATTAGAATGGACAGAGGATCAGGATGATAGTAATTGACTGAAACAGGACACAGATAATTAGAATAGACAGAGGATCAGGATGATTGTAATTGACCGAAACAGGACATAGATAATTAGAATGGACAGAGGCTCAGGATGATAGTAATTGACTGAAAAAGGACACAGATAATTAGAATGGACAGAGGATGAGGATGATAGTAATTGACTGAAACAGGACATAGATAATTAGAATGGACAGAGGATCAGGATGATAGTAATTGACTGAAAAAGGACATAGATAATTAGAATAGACAGAGGATCAGGATGATAGTAATTGACTGAAACAGGACACAGATTATTAGAATGGACAGAGGATCAGGATGATAGTAATTGACTGAAACAGGACACAGATAATTAGAATAGGCAGAGGATCAGGATGATAGTAATTGACTGAAACAGGACATAGATCATTAGAATGGACAGAGGATCAGGATGATAGTAATTGACTGAAACAGGACATAGATAATTAGAATAGACAGAGGATCAGGATGATAGCAATTGACTGAAACAGGACATAGATAATTAGAATAGACAGAGGATCAGGATGATATTAATTGACTGAAACAGGACATAGATAATTAGAATAGACAGAGGATCAGGATGATAGTAATTGACTGAAACAGGACATAGATAATTAGAATGGACAGAGGATCAGGATGATATTAATTGACTGAAACAGGACATAGATAATTAGAATGGACAGAGGATCAGGATGATAGTAATTGACTGAAACAGGACATAGATAATTAGAATAGATCGAGAGTCAGGATGATAGTAATTGACTGAAACAGGACATAGATAATTAGATTAGACAGAGGATCAGGATGATATTAATTGACTGAAACAGGACATAGATAATTAGAATAGACAGAGGATCAGGATGATAGTAATTGACTGAAACAGGACATGGAGAATTAGAAAAGACAGAGGATCAGGATGATAGTAATTGACTGAAACAGGACATGGAGAATTAGAATAGACAGAGGATCAGGATGATATTAATTGACTGAAACAGGACATAGATAATTAGAATAGACAGAGGATCAGGATGATAGTAATTGACAGAAACAGGACATGGAGAATTAGAATAGACAGAGGATCAGGATGATAGTAATTGACTGAAACAGGACATAGATAATTAGAATAGACAGAGGATCAGGATGATAGTAATTGACTGAAACAGGACATGGAGAATTAGAATAGACAGAGGATCAGGATGATAGTAATTGACTGAAACAGGACATGGAGAATTAGAATAGACAGAGGATCAGGATGATAGTAATTGACTGAAACAGGACATAGATAATTAGAATAGACAGAGGATCAGGATGATAGCAATTGACTGAAACAGGACATAGATAATTAGAATAGACAGAGGATCAGGATGATAGTAATTGACTGAAACAGGACATGGAGAATTAGAATAGACAGAGGATCAGGATGATAGTAATTGACTGAAACAGGACATAGATAATTAGAATAGACAGAGGATCAGGATGATATTAATTGACTGAAACAGGACATAGATAATTAGAATAGACGGAGGATCAGGATGATAGTAATTGACTGAAACAGGACATAGATAATTAGAATAGACAGAGGATCAGGATGATAGTAATTGACTGAAACAGGACATGGAGAATTAGAATGGACAGAGGATCAGGATGATAGTAATTGACTGAAACAGGACATCGATAATTAGAATAGACAGAGGATCAGGATGATAGTAATTGACTGAAACAGGACATAGATAATTAGAATAGATAGAGAGTCAGGATGATAGTAATTGACTGAAACAGGACATAGATAATTAGAATAGACAGAGGATCAGGATGATATTAATTGACTGAAACAGGACATAGATAATTAGAATAGACAGAGGATCAGGATGATAGTAATTGACTGAAACAGGACATAGATAATTAGAATGGACAGAGGATCAGGATGATAGTAATTGACTGAAACAGGACATAGATAATTAGAATGGACAGAGTATCAGGATGATAGTAATTGACTGAAACAGGACATAGATAATTAGAATAGACAGAGGATCAGGATGATATTAATTGACTGAAACAGGACATAGATAATTAGAATAGACAGAGGATCAGGATGATAGTAATTGACTGAAACAGGACATACATAATTAGAATGGACAGAGGATCAGGATGATATTAATTGACTGAAACAGGACATAGATAATTAGAATGGACAGAGGATCAGGATGATAGTAATTGACTGAAACAGGACATAGATTATTAGAATGGACAGAGGATCAGGATGATAGTAATTGACTGAAACAGGACATAGATAATTAGAATGGACAGAGGATCAGGATGATAGTAATTGACTGAAACAGGACATAGATAATTAGAATAGACAGAGGATCAGGATGATAGTAATTGACTGAAACAGGACATAGATAATTAGAATAGATAGAGAGTCAGGATGATAGTAATTGACTGAAACAGGACATAGATAATTAGATTAGACAGAGGATCAGGATGATAGTAATTGACTGAAACAGGACACAGATTATTAGAATGGACAGAGGATCAGGATGATAGTAATTGACTGAAACCGGACACAGATAATTAGAATAGGCAGAGGATCAGGATGATAGTAATTGACTGAAACAGGACATAGATCATTAGAATGGACAGAGGATCAGGATGATAGTAATTGACTGAAACAGGACATAGATAATTAGAATAGACAGAGGATCAGGATGATAGCAATTGACTGAAACAGGACATAGATAATTAGAATAGACAGAGGATCAGGATGATAGTAATTGACTGAAACAGGACATGGAGAATTAGAATAGACAGAGGATCAGGATGATAGTAATTGACTGAAACAGGACATAGATAATTAGAATAGACAGAGGATCAGGATGATATTAATTGACTGAAACAGGACATAGATAATTAGAATGTTCAGAGGATCAGGATGATAGTAATTGACTGAAACAGGACATTGATAATTAGAATGGACAGAGGTTCAGGATGATAGTAATTGACTGAAACAGGACATAGATAATTAGAATAGACAGAGGATCAGGATGACAGTAATTGAATGAAACACGACATAGATAATTAGAATGGACAGAGGATCAGGATGATAGTAATTGACTGAAACAGGACATAGATAATTAGAATGGACAGAGGATCAGGATGATAGTTATTGACTGAAACAGGACATAGATAATTAGAAGAGACAGAGGATCAGGATGATAGTAATTGACTGAAACATGACATAGATAATTAGAATGTTCAGAGGATCAGGATGATAGTAATTGACTGAAACAGGACATAGATAATTAGAATAGACAGAGGATCAGGATGATAGTAATTGACTGAAACAGGACATAGATAATTAGAATGGACAGAGGATTAGGATGATAGTAATTGACTGAAACAGGACATAGATAATTAGAATGGACAGAGGATCAGGATGATAGTAATTGACTGAAACAGGACATCGATAATTAGAGTGGACAGAGGATCAGGATGATAGTAATTGACTGAAACAGGACACAGATAATTAGAATAGACAGAGGATCAGGATGATAGTAATTGACTGAAACAGGACATAGATAATTAGAATGGACAGAGGATCAGGATGATAGTAATTGACTGAAACAGGACATAGATAATTAGAATGGACAGAGGATCAGGATGATAGTAATTGACTGAAACAGGACATAGATAATTAGAATAGACAGAGGATCAGGATGACAGTAATTGACTGAAACAGGACATAGATAATTAGAATAGACAGAGGATCAGGATGACAGTAATTGCCTGAAACAGGACACAGATAATTAGAATGGACAGAGGATCAGGATGATAGTAATTGACTGAAACAGGACATAGATAATTAGAATAGACAGAGGATCAGGATGATAGTAATTGACTGAAACAGGACATAGATAATTAGAATGGACAGAGGATCAGGATGACAGTAATTGACTGAAACAGGACATAGATAATTAGAATAGACAGAGGATCAGGATGATAGTAATTGACTGAAACAGGACATAGATAATTAGAATGGACAGAGGATCAGGATGATAGTAATTGACTGAAACAGGACACAGATAATTAGAATGGACAGAGGATCAGGATGATAGTAATTGACTGTTAAAGGACACAGATAATTAGAATGGACAGAGGATCAGGATGATAGTAATTGACTGAAACAGGGCACAGATAATTAGAATAGACAGAGGATCAGGATGATTGTAATTGACTGAAACAGGACATAGATAATTAAAATGGACAGAGGATCAGGATGATAGTAATTGACTGAAACAGGACATAGATTATTAGAATGGACAGAGGATCAGGATGATAGTAATTAACTGAAACAGGACACAGATAATTAGAATAGACAGAGGATCAGGATGATTGTAATTGACCGAAACAGGACATAGATAATTAGAATGGACAGAGGCTCAGGATGATAGTAATTGACTGAAAAAGGGCACAGATAATTAGAATGGACAGAGGATGAGGATGATAGTAATTGACTGAAACAGGACATAGATAATTAGAATGGACAGAGGATCAGGATGATAGTAATTGACTGAAAAAGGACATAGATAATTAGAATAGACAGAGGATCAGGATGATAGTAATTGACTGAAACAGGACACAGATTATTAGAATGGACAGAGGATCAGGATGATAGTAATTGACTGAAACAGGACACAGATAATTAGAATAGGCAGAGGATCAGGATGATAGTAATTGACTGAAACAGGACATAGATCATTAGAATGGACAGAGGATCAGGATGATAGTAATTGACTGAAACAGGACATAGATAATTAGAATAGACAGAGGATCAGGATGATAGCAATTGACTGAAACAGGACATAGATAATTAGAATAGACTGAGGATCAGGATGATAGTAATTGACTGAAACAGGACATAGATAATTAGAATAGACAGAGGATCAGGATGATAGTAATTGACTGAAACAGGACATAGATAATTAGAATGGACAGAGGATCAGGATGATATTAATTGACTGAAACAGGACATAGATAATTAGAATGGACAGAGGATCAGGATGATAGTAATTGACTGAAACAGGACATAGATAATTAGAATAGATCGAGAGTCAGGATGATAGTAATTGACTGAAACAGGAAATAGATAATTAGATTAGACAGAGGATCAGGATGCTATTAATTGACTGAAACAGGACATAGATAATTAGAATAGACAGAGGATCAGGATGATAGTAATTGACTGAAACAGGACATGGAGAATTAGAATAGACAGAGGATCAGGATGATAGTAATTGACTGAAACAGGACATGGAGAATTAGAATAGACAGAGGATCAGGATGATATTAATTGACTGAAACAGGACATAGATAATTAGAATAGACAGAGGATCAGGATGATAGTAATTGACTGAAACAGGACATGGAGAATTAGAATAGACAGAGGATCAGGATGATAGTAATTGACTGAAACAGGACATAGATAATTAGAATAGACAGAGGATCAGGATGATAGTAATTGACTGAAACAGGACATGGAGAATTAGAATAGACAGAGGATCAGGATGATAGTAATTGACTGAAACAGGACATGGAGAATTAGAATAGACAGAGGATCAGGATGATAGTAATTGACTGAAACAGGACATAGATAATTAGAATAGACAGAGGATCAGGATGATAGCAATTGACTGAAACAGGACATAGATAATTAGAATAGACAGAGGATCAGGATGATAGTAATTGACTGAAACAGGACATGGAGAATTAGAATAGACAGAGGATCAGGATGATAGTAATTGACTGAAACAGGACATAGATAATTAGAATAGACAGAGGATCAGGATGATATTAATTGACTGAAACAGGACATAGATAATTAGAATAGACGGAGGATCAGGATGATAGTAATTGACTGAAACAGGACATAGATAATTAGAATAGACAGAGGATCAGGATGATAGTAATTGACTGAAACAGGACATGGAGAATTAGAATGGACAGAGGCTCAGGATGATAGTAATTGACTGAAACAGGACATAGATAATTAGAATAGACAGAGGATCAGGATGATAGTAATTGACTGAAACAGGACATAGATAATTAGAATAGATAGAGAGTCAGGATGATAGTAATTGACTGAAACAGGACATAGATAATTAGAATAGACAGAGGATCAGGATGATATTAATTGACTGAAACAGGACATAGATAATTAGAATAGACAGAGGATCAGGATGATAGTAATTGACTGAAACAGGACATAGATAATTAGAATGGACAGAGGATCAGGATGATAGTAATTGACTGAAACAGGACATAGATAATTAGAATGGACAGAGGATCAGGATGATAGTAATTGACTGAAACAGGACATAGATAATTAGAATAGACACAGGATCAGGATGATATTAATTGACTGAAACAGGACATAGATAATTAGAATAGACAGAGGATCAGGATGATAGTAATTGACTGAAACAGGACATAGATAATTAGAATGGACAGAGGATCAGGATGATATTAATTGACTGAAACAGGACATAGATAATTAGAATGGACAGAGGATCAGGATGATAGTAATTGACTGAAACAGGACATAGATTATTAGAATGGACAGAGGATCAGGATGATAGTAATTGACTGAAACAGGACATAGATAATTAGAATGGACAGAGGATCAGGATGATAGTAATTGACTGAAACAGGACATAGATAATTAGAATAGACAGAAGATCAGGATGATAGTAATTGACTGAAACAGGACATAGATAATTAGAATAGATAGAGAGTCAGGATGATAGTAATTGACTGAAACAGGACATAGATAATTAGATTAGACAGAGGATCAGGATGATAGTAATTGACTGAAACAGGACACAGATTATTAGAATGGACAGAGGATCAGGATGATAGTAATTGACTGAAACAGGACACAGATAATTAGAATAGGCAGAGGATCAGGATGATAGTAATTGACTGAAACAGGACATAGATCATTAGAATGGACAGAGGATCAGGATGATAGTAATTGACTGAAACAGGACATAGATAATTAGAATAGACAGAGGATCAGGATGATAGCAATTGACTGAAACAGGACATAGATAATTAGAATAGACAGAGGATCAGGATGATATTAATTGACTGAAACAGGACATAGATAATTAGAATAGACAGAGGATCAGGATGATAGTAATTGACTGAAACAGGACATAGATAATTAGAATGGACAGAGGATCAGGATGATATTAATTGACTGAAACAGGACATAGATAATTAGAATGGACAGAGGATCAGGATGATAGTAATTGACTGAAACAGGACATAGATAATTAGAATAGATCGAGAGTCAGGATGATAGTAATTGACTGAAACAGGACATAGATAATTAGATTAGACAGAGGATCAGGATGATATTAATTGACTGAAACAGGACATAGATAATTAGAATAGACAGAGGATCAGGATGATAGTAATTGACTGAAACAGGACATGGAGAATTAGAATAGACAGAGGATCAGGATGATAGTAATTGACTGAAACAGGACATGGAAAATTAGAATAGACAGAGGATCAGGATGATATTAATTGACTGAAACAGGACATAGATAATTAGAATAGACAGAGGATCAGGATGATAGTAATTGACTGAAACAGGACATGGAGAATTAGAATAGACAGAGGATCAGGATGATAGTAATTGACTGAAACAGGACATAGATAATTAGAATAGACAGAGGATCAGGATGATAGTAATTGACTGAAACAGGACATGGAGAATTAGAATAGACAGAGGATCAGGATGATAGTAATTGACTGAAACAGGACATGGAGAATTAGAATAGACAGAGGATCAGGATGATAGTAATTGACTGAAACAGGACATAGATAATCAGAATAGACAGAGGATCAGGATGATAGCAATTGACTGAAACAGGACATAGATAATTAGAATAGACAGAGGATCAGGATGATAGTAATTGACTGAAACAGGACATGGAGAATTAGAATAGACAGAGGATCAGGATGATAGTAATTGACTGAAACAGGACATAGATAATTAGAATAGACAGAGGATCAGGATGATATTAATTGACTGAAACAGGACATAGATAATTAGAATAGACGGAGGATCAGGATGATAGTAATTGACTGAAACAGGACATAGATAATTAGAATAGACAGAGGATCAGGATGATAGTAATTGACTGAAACAGGACATGGAGAATTAGAATGGACAGAGGATCAGGATGATAGTAATTGACTGAAACAGGACATAGATAATTAGAATAGACAGAGGATCAGGATGATATTAATTGACTGAAACAGGACATAGATAATTAGAATAGACAGAGGATCAGGATGATAGTAATTGACTGAAACAGGACATAGATAATTAGAATGGACAGAGGATCAGGATGATAGTAATTGACTGAAACAGGACATAGATAATTAGAATAGATAGAGAGTCAGGATGATAGTAATTGACTGAAACAGGACATAGATAATTAGAATAGACAGAGGATCAGGATGATATTAATTGACTGAAACAGGACATAGATAATTAGAATAGACAGAGGATCAGGATGATAGTAATTGACTGAAACAGGACATAGATAATTAGAATGGACAGAGGATCAGGATGATAGTAATTGACTGAAACAGGACATAGATAATTAGAATGGACAGAGGATCAGGATGATAGTAATTGACTGAAACAGGACATAGATAATTAGAATAGACAGAGGATCAGGATGATATTAATTGACTGAAACAGGACATAGATAATTAGAATAGACAGAGGATCAGGATGATAGTAATTGACTGAAACAGGACATAGATAATTAGAATGGACAGAGGATCAGGATGATATTAATTGACTGAAACAGGACATAGATAATTAGAATGGACAGAGGATCAGGATGATAGTAATTGACTGAAACAGGACATAGATAATTAGAATGGACAGAGGATCAGGATGATAGTAATTGACTGAAACAGGACATAGATAATTAGAATGGACAGAGGATCAGGATGATAGTAATTGACTGAAACAGGACATAGATAATTAGAATAGACAGAGGATCAGGATGATAGTAATTGACTGAAACAGGACATAGATAATTAGAATAGATAGAGAGTCAGGATGATAGTAATTGACTGAAACAGGACATAGATAATTAGATTAGACAGAGGATCAGGATGATATTAATTGACTGAAACAGGACATAGATAATTAGAATAGACAGAGGATCAGGATGATAGTAATTGACTGAAACAGGACATGGAGTATTAGAATAGCAGAGGATCAGGATGATAGTAATTGACTGAAACAGGACATGGAGAATTAGAATAGACAAAGGATCAGGATGATATTAATTGACTGAAACAGGACATAGATAATTAGAATAGACAGAGGATCAGGATGATAGTAATTGACTGAAACAGGACATGGAGAATTAGAATAGACAGAGGATCAGGATGATAGTAATTGACTGAAACAGGACATAGATAATTAGAATAGACAGAGGATCAGGATGATAGTAATTGACTGAAACAGGACATAGATAATTAGAATAGACAGAGGATCAGGATGATAGTAATTGACTGAAACAGGACATGGAGAATTAGAATAGACAGAGGATCAGGATGATAGTAATTGACTGAAACAGGACATGGAGAATTAGAATAGACAGAGGATCAGGATGATAGTAATTGACTGAAACAGGACATAGATAATTAGAATAGACAGAGGATCAGGATGATAGCAATTGACTGAAACAGGACATAGATAATTAGAATAGACAGAGGATCAGGATGATCGTAATTGACTGAAACAGGACATGGAGAATTAGAATAGACAGAGGATCAGGATGATAGTAATTGACTGAAACAGGACATAGATAATTAGAATAGACAGAGGATCAGGATGATAGTAATTGACTGAAACAGGACATAGATAATTAGAATAGATAGAGAGTCAGGATGATAGTAATTGACTGAAACAGGACATGGAGAATTAGAATAGACAGAGGATCAGGATGATAGTAATTGACTGAAACAGGACATAGATAATTAGAATAGATAGAGAGTCAGGATGATAGTAATTGACTGACACAGGACATAGATAATTAGAATAGACAGAGGATCAGGATGATAGTAATTGACTGAAACAGGACATAGATTATTAGAATGGACAGAGGATCAGGATGATAGTAATTGACTGAAACAGGACATAGATAATTAGAATGGACAGAGGATCAGGATGATAGTAATTGACTGAAACAGGACATAGATAATTAGAATGGTCAGAGGATCAGGATGATAGTAATTGACTGAAACAGGACATAGATAATTAGAATAGACAGAGGATCAGGATGATAGTAATTGACTGAAACAGGACATAGATAATTAGAATGGAAAGAGGATCAGGATGATAGTAATTGACTGAAACAGGACATAGATAATTAGAATGGACAGAGGATCAGGATGATAGTAATTGACTGAAACAGGACATAGATAATTAGAATGGACAGAGGATCAGGATGATAGCAATTGACTGAAACAGGACATAGATAATTAGAATGGACAGAGGATCAGGATGATAGTAATTGACTGAAACAGGACATAGTTAATTAGAATAGACAGACAGTCAGGATGATAGTAATTGACTGAAACAGGTCATAGATAATTAGAATAGACAGACAGTCAGGATGATAGTACTTGACTGAAACAGAACATCGATAATTAGAATAGACAGAGGATCAGGATGATAGTAATTGACTGAAACAGGACATTAAAAATTAGAATGGACAGAGGATCAGGATGATAGTAATTGACTGAAACAGGACATAGATAATTAACATGGACAGTGGATCAGGATGATTGTAATTGACTGAAACAGGACATAGATAATTAGAATGGACAGAGGATCAGGATGATAGTAATTGACTGAAACAGGACAGAGATAATTAGAATGGACAGAGGATCAGGATGATAGTAATTGACTGAAACAGGACATAGATAATTACAAAGGAGAGAGGATCAGGATGATAGTAATTGACAGAAACAGGACACAGATAATTAGAATGGACAGAGGATCAGGATGATAGTAATTGACAGAAACAGGACATAGATAATTAACATGGACAGAGGATCAGGATGATAGTAATTGACTGAAACAGGACAATGATAGTTAGAATGGACAGAGGTTCAGGATGATAGTAATTGACTGAAACAGGACATAGATAATTAGAATCGACAGAGGATCAGGATGACAGTAATTGAATGAAACACGACATAGATAATTAGAATGGACAGAGGATCAGGATGATAGTAATTGACTGAAACAGGACATAGATAATTAGAATGGACAGAGGATCAGGATGATAGTTATTGACTGAAACAGGACATAGATAATTGGAATAGACAGAGGATCAGGATGATAGGAATTGACTGAAACAGGACATAGATAATTAGAATGTTCAGAGGATCAGGATGATAGTAATTGACTGAAACAGGACATTGATAATTAGAATGGACAGAGGTTCAGGATGATAGTAATTGACTGAAACAGGACATAGATAATTAGAATAGACAGAGGATCAGGATGACAGTAATTGAATGAAACACGACATAGATAATTAGAATGGACAGAGGATCAGGATGATAGTAATTGACTGAAACAGGACATAGATAATTAGAATGGACAGAGGATCAGGATGATAGTTATTGACTGAAACAGGACATAGATAATTAGAATAGACAGAGGATCAGGATGATAGTAATTGACTGAAACATGACATAGATAATTAGAATGTTCAGAGGATCAGGATGATAGTAATTGACTGAAACAGGACATAGATAATTAGAATAGACAGAGGATCAGGATGATAGTAATTGACTGAAACAGGACATAGATAATTAGAATGGACAGAGGATCAGGATGATAGTAATTGACTGAAACAGGACATAGATAATTAGAATGGACAGAGGATCAGGATGATAGTAATTGACTGAAACAGGACATCGATAATTAGAATGGACAGAGGATCAGGATGATAGTAATTGACTGAAACAGGACACAGATAATTAGAATAGACAGAGGATCAGGATGATAGTAATTGACTGAAACAGGACATAGATAATTAGAATTGACAGAGGATCAGGATGATAGTAATTGACTGAAACAGGACATAGATAATTAGAATGGACAGAGGATCAGGATGATAGTAATTGACTGAAACAGGACATAGATAATTAGAATAGACAGAGGATCAGGATGACAGTAATTGACTGAAACAGGACATAGATAATTAGAATGGACAGAGGATCAGGATGACAGTAATTGACTGAAACAGGACACAGATAATTAGAATGGACAGAGGATCAGGATGATAGTAATTGACTGAAACAGGACATAGATAATTAAAATAGACAGAGGATCAGGATGATAGTAATTGACTGAAACAGGACATAGATAATTAGAATGGACAGAGGATCAGGATGACAGTAATTGACTGAAACAGGACATAGAGAATTAGAATAGACAGAGGATCAGGATGATAGTAATTGACTGAAACAGGACACAGATAATTAGAATGGACAGAGGATCAGGATGATAGTAATTGACTGAAACAGGACATAGATAATTAGAATGGACAGAGGATCAGGATGATAGTAATTGACTGAAACAGGACACAGATAATTAGAATGGACAGAGGATCAGGATGATAGTAATTGACTGTTAAAGGACACAGATAATTAGAATGGACAGAGGATCAGGATGATAGTAATTGACTGAAACAGGGCACAGATAATTAGAATAGACAGAGGATCAGGATGATTGTAATTGACTGAAACAGGACATAGATAATTAAAATGGACAGAGGATCAGGATGATAGTAATTGACTGAAACAGGACATAGATTATTAGAATGGACAGAGGATCAGGATGATAGTAATTGACTGAAACAGGACACAGATAATTAGAATAGACAGAGGATCAGGATGATTGTAATTGACCGAAACAGGACATAGATAATTAGAATGGACAGAGGCTCAGGATGATAGTAATTGACTGAAAAAGGACACAGATAATTAGAATGGACAGAGGATGAGGATGATAGTAATTGACTGAAACAGGACATAGATAATTAGAATGGACAGAGGATCAGGATGATAGTAATTGACTGAAAAAGGACATAGATAATTAGAATAGACAGAGGATCAGGATGATAGTAATTGACTGAAACAGGACACAGATTATTAGAATGGACAGAGGATCAGGATGATAGTAATTGACTGAAACAGGACACAGATAATTAGAATAGGCAGAGGATCAGGATGATAGTAATTGACTGAAACAGGACATAGATCATTAGAATGGACAGAGGATCAGGATGATAGTAATTGACTGAAACAGGACATAGATAATTAGAATAGACAGAGGATCAGGATGATAGTAATTGACTGAAACAGGACACAGATAATTAGAATGGACAGAGGATCAGGATGATAGGAATTGAATGAAAAAGGACACAGATAATTAGAATGGACAGAGGATCAGGATGATAGTAATTGACTGAAACAGGACACAGGTAATTAGAATAGACAGAGGATCAGGATGATTGTAATTGACTGAAACAGGACATAGATAATTAAAATGGACAGAGGATCAGGATGATAGTAATTGACTGAAACAGGACATAGATAATTAGAATGGACAGAGGATCAGGATGATAGTAATTGACTGAAACAGGACTTAGATTATTAGAATGGACAGAGGATCAGGATGATAGTAATTGACTGAAACAGGACACAGATAATTAGAATAGACAGAGGATCAGGATGATTGTAATTGACTGAAACAGGACATAGATAATTAGAATGGACAGAGGATCAGGATGATAGTAATTGACTGAAAAAGGACACAGATAATTAGAATGGACAGAGGATGAGGATGATAGTAATTGACTGAAACAGGACATAGATAATAAGAATGGACAGAGGATCAGGATGATAGTAATTGACTGAAACAGGACATAGATAATTAGAATAGACAGAGGATCAGGATGATAGTAATTGACTGAAACAGGACATAGATAATTAGAATAGACAGAGGATCAGGATGATAGTAATTGACTGAAACAGGACATTGATAATTAGAATAGACAGAGGATCAGGATGATGGTAATTGACTGAAACAGGACATAAATAATTAGAATGTTCAAAGGATCAGGATGATAGTAATTGACTGAAAAAGGACACAGATAATTAGAATAGACAGAGGATCAGGATGATAGTAATTGACTGAAACAGGACATAGATAATTAGAATGGACAGAGTATCAGGATGATAGTAATTGACTGAAACAGGACATAGATAATTAGAATAGACAGAGGATCAGGATGATATTAATTGACTGAAGAAGGACACAGATAATTAGAATAGACAGAGGATCAGGATGATAGTAATTGACTGAAACAGGACATAGATTATTAGAATGGACAGAGGATCAGGATGATGGTAATTGACTGAAACAGGACACAGATAATTAGAATAGACAGAGGATCAGGATGATAGTAATTGACTGAAACAGGACATAGATCATTAGAATGGACAGAGGATCAGGATGATAGTAATTGACTGAAACAGGACATAGATAATTAGAATAGACAGAGAGTCAGGATGATAGTAATTGACTGAAACAGGACATAGCTAATTAGAATGGACAGAGGATCAGGATGATAGTAATTGACTGAAACAGGACATAGATTATTAGAATAGACGGAGGATCAGGATGATAGTAATTGACTGAAACAGGACATAGATAATTAGAATAGACAGAGAATCAGGATGATAGTAATTGACTGAAACAGGACATGGAGAATTAGAATGGACAGAGGATCAGGATGATAGTAATTGACTGAAACAGGACATAGATAATAAGAATAGACAGAGGATCAGGATGATAGTAATTGACTGAAACAGGACATAGATAATTAGAATAGAGAGAGGATCAGGATGATAGTAATTGTCAGAAACAGGACATAGATAATTAGAATAGACAGAGGATCAGGATGATAGTAATTGACTGAAACAGGACATAGATAATTAGAATAAATAGAGAGTCAGGATGATAGTAATTGACTGAAACAGGACATAGATAATTAGAATGGACAGAGGATCAGGATGATAGTAATTGACTGAAACAGGACATAGATTATTAGAATGGACAGAGGATCAGGATGATAGTAATTGACTGAAACAGGACATAGATAATTAGAATAGACAGAGGATCAGGATGATAGTAATTGACTGAAACAGGACATAGATAATTAGAATGGACAGAGGATCAGGATGATAGTAATTGACTGAAGCAGGACATAGATAATTAATATGGACAGAGGATCAGGATGATAGTAATTGACTGAAACAGGACATAGATAATTAGAATAGACAGAGGATCAGGATGATAGTAATTGACTGAAACAGGATATAGATAATTAGAATGGACAGAGGATCAGGATGATAGTAATTGACTGAAACAGGACATAGATAATTAGAATGGAAAGAGGATCAGGATGATAGTAATCGACTGAAACAGGACATATATAATTAGAATGGACAGAGGATCAGGATGATAGTAATTGACTGAAACAGGACATAGATAATTAGAATGGACAGAGGATCAGGATGATAGTAATTGACTGAAACAGGACATAGATAATTAGAATGGACAGAGGATCAGGATGATAGTAATTGACTGAAACAGGACATAGATAATTAGAATGGAAAGAGGATCAGGATGATAGTAATCGACTGAAACTGGACATATATAATTAGAATGGACAGAGGATCAGGATGATAGTAATTGACTGAAACAGGACATAGATAATTAGAATGGACAGAGGATCAGGATGATAGTAATTGACTGAAACAGGGCATAGATAATTAGAATGGACAGAGGATCAGGATGATAGTAATTGACTGAAACAGGACATAGATAATTAGAATGGACAGAGGATCAGGATGCTAGTAATTGACAGAAACAGGACTTAGATTATTAGAATGGACAGAGGATCAGGATGATAGTAATTGACTGAAACAGGACACAGATAATTAGAATAGAGAGAGGATCAGGATGATCGTAATTGACTGAAACAGGACATAGATAATTAGAATGGACAGAGGATCAGGATGATAGTAATTGACTGAAAAAGGACACAGATAATTAGAATGGACAGAGGATGAGGATGATAGTAATTGACTGAAACAGGACATAGATAATTAGAATGGACAGAGGATCAGGATGATAGTAATTGACTGAAACAGGACATAGATAATTAGAATAGACAGAGGATCAGGATGATAGTAATTGACTGAAACAGGACATAGATAATTAGAATAGACAGAGGATCAGGATGATAGTAATTGACTGAAACAGGACATTGATAATTAGAATAGAAAGAGGATCAGGATGATGGTAATTGACTGAAACAGGACATAAATAATTGGAATGTTCAGAGGATCAGGATGATAGTAATTGACTGAAAAAGGACACAGATAATTAGAATAGACAGAGGATCAGGATGATAGTAATTGACTGAAACAGGACATAGATAATTAGAATGGACAGAGTATCAGGATGATAGTAATTGACTGAAACAGGACATAGATAATTAGAATAGACAGAGGATCAGGATGATAGTAATTGACTGAAAAAGGACACAGATAATTAGAATAGACAGAGGATCAGGATGATAGTAATTGACTGAAACCGGACATAGATTATTAGAATGGACAGAGGATCAGGATGATGGTAATTGACTGAAACAGGACACAGATAATTAGAATAGACAGAGGATCAGGATGATAGTAATTGACTGAAACAGGACATAGATCATTAGAATGGACAGAGGATCAGGATGATAGTAATTGACTGAAACAGGACATAGATAATTAGAATAGACAGAGAGTCAGGATGGTAGTAATTGACTGAAACAGGACATAGATAATTAGAATGGACAGAGGATCAGGATGATAGTAATTGACTGAAACAGGACATAGATTATTAGAATAGACGGAGGATCAGGATGATAGTAATTGACTGAAACAGGACATAGATAATTAGAATAGACAGAGAATCAGGATGATAGTAATTGACTGAAACAGGACATGGAGAATTAGAATGGACAGAGGATCAGGATGATAGTAATTGACTGAAACAGGACATAGATAATAAGAATAGACAGAGGATCAGGATGATAGTAATTGACTGAAACAGGACATAGATAATTAGAATAGACAGAGGATCAGGATGATAGTAATTGTCAGAAACAGGACATAGATAATTAGAATAGACAGAGGATCAGGATGATAGTAATTGACTGAAACAGGACATAGATTATTAGAATGGACAGAGGATCAGGATGATAGTAATTGACTGAAACAGGACATAGATAATTAGAATAGACAGAGGATCAGGATGATAGTAATTGACTGAAACAGGACATAGATAATTAGAATGGACAGAGGATCAGGATGATAGTAATTGACTGAAGCAGGACATAGATAATTAATATGGACAGAGGATCAGGATGACAGTAATTGACTGAAACAGGACATAGATAATTAGAATAGACAGAGGATCAGGATGATAGTAATTGACTGAAACAGGATATAGATAATTAGAATGGACAGAGGATCAGGATGATATTAATTGACTGAAACAGGACATAGATAATTAGAATGGAAAGAGGATCAGGATGATAGTAATCGACTGAAACAGGACATATATAATTAGAATGGACAGAGGATCAGGATGATAGTAATTGACTGAAACAGGACATAGATAATTAGAATGGACAGAGGATCAGGATGATAGTAATTGACTGAAACAGGACATAGATAATTAGAATGGACAGAGGATCAGGATGATAGTAATTGACTGAAACAGGACATAGATAATTAGAATGGAAAGAGGATCAGGATGATAGTAATCGACTGAAACAGGACATATATAATTAGAATGGACAGAGGATCAGGATGATAGTAATTGACTGAAACAGGAAATAGATAATTAGAATGGACAGAGGATCAGGATGATAGTAATTGACTGAAACAGGGCATAGATAATTAGAATGGACAGAGGATCAGGATGATAGTAATTGACTGAAACAGGACATAGATAATTAGAATGGACAGAGGATCAGGATGCTAGTAATTGACAGAAACAGGACATAGATTATTAGAATGTACAGAGGAACAGGATGGTAGAAATTGACTGAAACAGGACATAGATAATTAGAATAGAGAGAGGATCAGGATGATAGTAATTGACTGAAACAGGACAGATATATTTAGAACGGACAGCGATCAGCATGCTAGTAATTGACTGAAACAGGACATAGATAATTAGAATGGAAAGAGGATCAGGATGAGAGTAATTGACTGAAACAGGACATAGATAATTAGAATGGACAGAGGATCAGGATGATAGTAATTGACTGAAACAGGACATAGATAATTAGAATGCAAAGAGGATCAGGATGAGAGTAATTGACTGAAATAGGATATAGATAATTAGAATAGAAAGAGGATCAGGATGATAGTAATTGACTGAAACAGGACATAGATAATTAAAGTAGACAGAGGATCAGGATGATGGTAATTGACTGAAACAGGACATAGATAATTAAAGTAGACAGAGGATCAGGATGACAGTAATTGACTGAAACAGGAGATAGAAAATTAGAATGGACAGAGGATCAGGATGATAGTAATTGACTGAAACAGGACATAGATAATTAAAATAGACAGAGGATCAGGATGATAGCAATTGACTGAAACAGGACATAGATAATTAGAATGGACACAGGATCAGGATGACAGTAACTGACTGAAGCAGGACATAGATAATTAGAATAGACAGAGGATCAGGATGACAGTAACTGACTGAAGCAGGACATAGATAATTAGAATAGACAGAGGATCAGGATGACAGTAATTGAATGAAACAGGACATAGATAATTTGAATGGACAGAGGATCAGGATGATAGTAATTGACTGAAACAGGACATAGATAATTAGAATGGACAGAGGATCAGGATGATAGTAATTGACTGAAACAGGACACAGATAATTAGAATAGAGAGAGGATCAGGATGATCGTAATTGACTGAAACAGGACATAGATAATTAGAATGGACAGAGGATCAGGATGATAGTAATTGACTGAAAAAGGACACAGATAATTAGAATGGACAGAGGATGAGGATGATAGTAATTGACTGAAACAGGACATAGATAATTAGAATGGACAGAGGATCAGGATGATAGTAATTGACTGAAACAGGACATAGATAATTAGAATAGACAGAGGATCAGGATGATAGTAATTGACTGAAACAGGACATAGATAATTAGAATAGACAGAGGATCAGGATGATAGTAATTGACTGAAACAGGACATTGATAATTAGAATAGAAAGAGGATCAGGATGATGGTAATTGACTGAAACAGGACATAAATAATTGGAATGTTCAGAGGATCAGGATGATAGTAATTGACTGAAAAAGGACACAGATAATTAGAATAGACAGAGGATCAGGATGATAGTAATTGACTGAAACAGGACATAGATAATTAGAATGGACAGAGTATCAGGATGATAGTAATTGACTGAAACAGGACATAGATAATTAGAATAGACAGAGGATCAGGATGATAGTAATTGACTGAAAAAGGACACAGATAATTAGAATAGACAGAGGATCAGGATGATAGTAATTGACTGAAACCGGACATAGATTATTAGAATGGACAGAGGATCAGGATGATGGTAATTGACTGAAACAGGACACAGATAATTAGAATAGACAGAGGATCAGGATGATAGTAATTGACTGAAACAGGACATAGATCATTAGAATGGACAGAGGATCAGGATGATAGTAATTGACTGAAACAGGACATAGATAATTAGAATAGACAGAGAGTCAGGATGGTAGTAATTGACTGAAACAGGACATAGATAATTAGAATGGACAGAGGATCAGGATGATAGTAATTGACTGAAACAGGACATAGATTATTAGAATAGACGGAGGATCAGGATGATAGTAATTGACTGAAACAGGACATAGATAATTAGAATAGACAGAGAATCAGGATGATAGTAATTGACTGAAACAGGACATGGAGAATTAGAATGGACAGAGGATCAGGATGATAGTAATTGACTGAAACAGGACATAGATAATAAGAATAGACAGAGGATCAGGATGATAGTAATTGACTGAAACAGGACATAGATAATTAGAATAGACAGAGGATCAGGATGATAGTAATTGTCAGAAACAGGACATAGATAATTAGAATAGACAGAGGATCAGGATGATAGTAATTGACTGAAACAGGACATAGATTATTAGAATGGACAGAGGATCAGGATGATAGTAATTGACTGAAACAGGACATAGATAATTAGAATAGACAGAGGATCAGGATGATAGTAATTGACTGAAACAGGACATAGATAATTAGAATGGACAGAGGATCAGGATGATAGTAATTGACTGAAGCAGGACATAGATAATTAATATGGACAGAGGATCAGGATGACAGTAATTGACTGAAACAGGACATAGATAATTAGAATAGACAGAGGATCAGGATGATAGTAATTGACTGAAACAGGATATAGATAATTAGAATGGACAGAGGATCAGGATGATAGTAATTGACTGAAACAGGACATAGATAATTAGAATGGAAAGAGGATCAGGATGATAGTAATCGACTGAAACAGGACATATATAATTAGAATGGACAGAGGATCAGGATGATAGTAATTGACTGAAACAGGACATAGATAATTAGAATGGACAGAGGATCAGGATGATAGTAATTGACTGAAACAGGACATAGATAATTAGAATGGACAGAGGATCAGGATGATAGTAATTGACTGAAACAGGACATAGATAATTAGAATGGAAAGAGGATCAGGATGATATTCATCGACTGAAACAGCACATAGATAATTAGAATGGACAGAGGATCAGGATGATAGTAATTGACTGAAACAGGACATAGATAATTAGAATGGACAGAGGATCAGGATGATATTCATCGACTGAAACAGGACATGGATAATTAGAATGGACAGAGGATCAGGATGATAGTAATTGACTGAAACAGGACATAGATAATTAGAATGGACAGAGGATCAGGATGATAGTAATTGACTGAAACAGGGCATAGATAATTAGAATGGACAGAGGATCAGGATGATAGTAATTGACTGAAACAGGACATAGATAATTAGAATGGACAGAGGATCAGGATGCTAGTAATTGACAGAAACAGGACATAGATTATTAGAATGTACAGAGGAACAGGATGGTAGAAATTGACTGAAACAGGACATAGATAATTAGAATAGAGAGAGGATCAGGATGATAGTAATTGACTGAAACAGGACAGATATATTTAGAACGGACAGCGATCAGGATGCTAGTAATTGACTGAAACAGGACATAGATAATTAGAATGGAAAGAGGATCAGGATGAGAGTAATTGACTGAAACAGGACATAGATAATTAGAATGGACAGAGGATCAGGATGATAGTAATTGACTGAAACAGGACATAGATAATTAGAATGCAAAGAGGATCAGGATGAGAGTAATTGACTGAAATAGGATATAGATAATTAGAATAGACAGAGGATCAGGATGATAGTAATTGACTGAAACAGGACATAGATAATTAAAGTAGACAGAGGATCAGGATGATGGTAATTGACTGAAACAGGACATAGATAATTAAAGTAGACAGAGGATCAGGATGACAGTAATTGACTGAAACAGGAGATAGAAAATTAGAATGGACAGAGGATCAGGATGATAGTAATTGACTGAAACAGGACATAGATAATTAAAATAGACAGAGGATCAGGATGATAGCAATTGACTGAAACAGGACATAGATAATTAGAATGGACACAGGATCAGGATGACAGTAACTGACTGAAGCAGGACATAGATAATTAGAATAGACAGAGGATCAGGATGACAGTAACTGACTGAAGCAGGACATAGATAATTAGAATAGACAGAGGATCAGGATGACAGTAATTGAATGAAACAGGACATAGATAATTAGAATGGACAGAGGATCAGGATGATAGTAATTGACTGAAACAGGACATAGATAATTAGAATAGACAGAGGATTAGGATGACAGTAATTGACTGAAACAGGACATAGATAATTAGAATGGACAGAGGTTCAGGATGATAGTAATTTCCTGAAACAGGACACAGATAATTAGAATAGACAGAGGATCAGGATGATAGTAATTGACTGAAACAGGACATAGATAATTAGAATGGACAGAGGTTCGGGATGATAGTAATTGACTGAAACAGGACATAGATAATTAGAATAGACAGAGGATCAGGATGACAGTAATTGAATGAAACACGACATAGATCATTAGAATGGACAGAGGATCAGGATGATAGTAATTGACTGAAACAGGACAAAGATAATTAGAATGGACAGAGGTTCAGTATGATAGTTATTGACTGAAACAGGACATAGATAATTAGAATAGACAGAGGATCAGGATGATAGGAATTGACTGAAACAGGACATAGATAATTAGAATGTTCAGAGGATCAGGATGATAGTAATTGACTGAAACAGGACATAGATAATTAGAATAGACAGAGGATCAGGATGATAGTAATTGACTGAAACAGGGCATAGATAATTAGAATGGACAGAGGATCAGGATGATAGTAATTGACTGAAACAGGACATAGATAATTAGAATAGACAGAGGATCAGGATGATAGTAATTGACTGAAACAGGGCATAGATAATTAAAATGGACAGAGGATCAGGATGATAGTAATTGACTGAAACAGGACATAGATAATTAGAATGGACAGAGGATCAGGATGATAGTAATTGACTGAAACAGGACATAGATAATTAGAATGTTCAGAGGATCAGGATGATAGTAATTGACTGAAACAGGACATAGATAATTAGAATAGACAGAGGATCAGGATGATAGTAATTGACTGAAACAGGGCATAGATAATTAAAATGGACAGAGGATCAGGATGATAGTAATTGACTGAAACAGGACATACATAATTAGAATGGACAGAGGATCAGGATGATAGTAATTGACTGAAACAGGACATAGATAATTAGAATAGACAGAGGATCAGGATGATAGTAATTGACTGAAACAGGACATAGATAATTAGAATGGACAGAGGATCAGGATGATAGTAATTGACTGAAACAGGACATAGATAATTAGAATGGACAGAGGATCAGGATGATAGTAATTGACTGAAACAGGACATAGATAATTAGAATGGACAGAGGATCAGGATGATAGTAATTGACTGAAACAGGACATAGATAATTAGAATAGACAGAGGATCAGGATGATAGTAATTGACTGAAACAGGACATAGATAATTAGAATAGACAGAGGATCAGGATGATAGTATTTGACTGAAACAGGACATAGATAATTAGAATGGACAGAGGATCAGGATGATAGTAATTGACTGAAACAGGACATAGATAATTAGAATGGACAGAGGATCAGGATGATAGTAATTGACTGAAACAGGACATAGATAATTAGAATGGACAGAGGATCAGGATGATAGTAATTGACTGAAACAGGACATAGATAATTAGAATGGACAGAGGATCAGGATGATAGTAATTGACTGAAATAGGACATAGATAATTAGAATAGACAGAGGATCAGGATGATAGTAATTGACTGAAACAGGACATAGATAATTAGAATGGACAGAGGATCAGGATGATAGTAATTGACTGAAACAGGACACAGATAATTAGAATGGACAGAGGATCAGGATGATAGTAATTGACTGAAATAGGACATAGATAATTAGAATAGACAGAGGATCAGGATGATAGTAATTGACTGAAACAGGACATAGATAATTAGAATGGACAGAGGATCAGGATGATAGTATTTGACTGAAACAGGACATAGATGATTAGAATGGACAGAGGATCAGGATGATAGTAATGGACTGAAACAGGACATAGATAATTAGAATGGACAGAGGATCAGGATGATAGTAATTGACTGAAACAGGACATAGATAATTAGAATGGACAGAGGATCAGGATGATAGTAATTGACTGAAACAGGACATAGATAATTAGAATGGACAGAGGATCAGGATGATAGTAATTGACTGAAATAGGACATAGATAATTAGAATGGACAGAGGATCAGGATGATAGTAATTGACTGAAACAGGACATAGATAATTAGAATGGACAGAGGATCAGGATGATAGTAATTGACAGAAACAGGACATAGATTATTAGAATGTACAGAGGAACAGGATGGTAGAAATTGACTGAAACAGGACATAGATAATTAGAATAGAGAGAGGATCAGGATGATAGTAATTGACTGAAACAGGACAGATATATTTAGAACGGACAGCGATCAGGATGATAGTAATTGACTGAAACAGGACATAGATAATTAGAATGGAAAGAGGATCAGGATGAGAGTAATTGACTGAAACAGGACATAGATAATTAGAATGGACAGAGGATCAGGATGATAGTAATTGACTGAAACAGGACATAGATAATTAGAATGGAAAGAGGATCAGGATGAGAGTAATTGACTGAAATAGGATATAGATAATTAGAATAGACAGAGGATCAGGATGATAGTAATTGACTGAAACAGGACATAGATAATTAAAGTAGACAGAGGATCAGGATGATGGTAATTGACTGAAACAGGACATAGATAATTAAAGTAGACAGAGGATCAGGATGACAGTAATTGACTGAAACAGCAGATAGATAATTAGAATGGACAGAGGATCAGGATGATAGTAATTGACTGAAACAGGACATAGATAATTAAAGTAGACAGAGGATCAGGATGATAGCAATTGACTGAAACAGGACATAGATAATTAGAATGGACACAGGATCCGGATGACAGTAACTGACTGAAGCAGGACATAGATAATTAGAATAGACAGAGGATCAGGATGACAGTAACTGACTGAAGCAGGACATAGATAATTAGAATAGACAGAGGATCAGGATGACAGTAATTGAATGAAACAGGACATAGATAATTTGAATGGACAGAGGATCAGGATGATAGTAATTGACTGAAACAGGACATAGATAATTAGAATAGACAGAGGATTAGGATGACAGTAATTGACTGAAACAGGACATAGATAATTAGAATGGACAGAGGTTCAGGATGATAGTAATTTCCTGAAACAGGACACAGATAATTAGAATAGACAGAGGATCAGGATGATAGTAATTGACTGAAACAGGACATAGATAATTAGAATGGACAGAGGTTCGGGATGATAGTAATTGACTGAAACAGGACATAGATAATTAGAATAGACAGAGGATCAGGATGACAGTAATTGAATGAAACACGACATAGATAATTAGAATGGACAGAGGATCAGGATGATAGTAATTGACTGAAACAGGACAAAGATAATTAGAATGGACAGAGGTTCAGTATGATAGTTATTGACTGAAACAGGACATAGATAATTAGAATAGACAGAGGATCAGGATGATAGGAATTGACTGAAACAGGACATAGATAATTAGAATGTTCAGAGGATCAGGATGATAGTAATTGACTGAAACAGGACATAGATAATTAGAATAGACAGAGGATCAGGATGATAGTAATTGACTGAAACAGGGCATAGATAATTAGAATGGACAGAGGATCAGGATGATAGTAATTGACTGAAACAGGACATAGATAATTAGAATAGACAGAGGATCAGGATGATAGTAATTGACTGAAACAGGGCATAGATAATTAAAATGGACAGAGGATCAGGATGATAGTAATTGACTGAAACAGGACATAGATAATTAGAATGGACAGAGGATCAGGATGATAGTAATTGACTGAAACAGGACATAGATAATTAGAATAGACAGAGGATCAGGATGATAGTAATTGACTGAAACAGGACATAGATAATTAGAATGTTCAGAGGATCAGGATGATAGTAATTGACTGAAACAGGACATAGATAATTAGAATAGACAGAGGATCAGGATGATAGTAATTGACTGAAACAGGGCATAGATAATTAAAATGGACAGAGGATCAGGATGATAGTAATTGACTGAAACAGGACATACATAATTAGAATGGACAGAGGATCAGGATGATAGTAATTGACTGAAACAGGACATAGATAATTAGAATAGACAGAGGATCAGGATGATAGTAATTGACTGAAACAGGACATAGATAATTAGAATGGACAGAGGATCAGGATGATAGTAATTGACTGAAACAGGACATAGATAATTAGAATGGACAGAGGATCAGGATGATAGTAATTGACTGAAACAGGACATAGATAATTAGAATGTACAGAGGATCAGGATGATAGTAATTGACTGAAACAGGACATAGATAATTAGAATAGACAGAGGATCCGGATGATAGTAATTGACTGAAACAGGACATAGATAATTAGAATAGACAGAGGATCAGGATGATAGTATTTGACTGAAACAGGACATAGATAATTAGAATGGACAGAGGATCAGGATGATAGTAATTGACTGAAACAGGACATAGATAATTAGAATGGACAGAGGATCAGGATGATAGTAATTGACTGAAACAGGACATAGATAATTAGAATGGACAGAGGATCAGGATGATAGTAATTGACTGAAACAGGACATAGATAATTAAAATGGACAGAGGATCAGGATGATAGTAATTGACTGAAATAGGACATAGATAATTAGAATAGACAGAGGATCACGATGATAGTAATTGACTGAAACAGGACATAGATAATTAGAATGGACAGAGGATCAGGATGATAGTAATTGACTGAAACAGGACACAGATAATTAGAATGGACAGAGGATCAGGATGATAGTAATTGACTGAAATAGGACATAGATAATTAGAATAGACAGAGGATCAGGATGATAGTAATTGACTGAAACAGGACATAGATAATTAGAATGGACAGAGGATCAGGATGATAGTAATTGACTGAAACAGGACATAGATAATTAGAATGGTCAGAGGATCAGGATGATAGTAATTGACTGAAACAGGACATAGATAATTAGAATGGACAGAGGATCAGGATGATAGTAATTGACTGAAACAGGACATAGATAATTAGAATGGTCAGAGGATCAGGATGATAGTAATTGACTGAAACAGGACATAGATAATTAGAATGGACAGAGGATCAGGATGATAGTAATTGACTGAAACAGGACATAGATAATTAAAATGGACAGAGGATCAGGATGATAGTAATTGACTGAAACAGGACATAGATAATTAGAATGGACAGAGGATCAGGATGATAGTAATTGACTGAAACAGGACATAGATAATTAGAATAGACAGAGGATCAGGATGATAGTAATTGACTGAAACAGGACATAGATAATTAGAATGGACAGAGGATCAGGATGACAGTAATTGACTGAAATAGGACATAGATAATTAGAATAGACAGAGGATCAGGATGATAGTAATTGACTGAAACAGGACATAGATAATTAGAATGGACAGAGGATCAGGATGATAGTAATTGACTGAAACAGGACATAGATAATTAGAATGGACAGAGGATCAGGATGATAGTAATTGACTGAAACAGGACATAGATAATTAGAATAGACAGAGGATCAGGATGACAGTAATTGACTGAAACAGGACATAGATAATTAGAATGGACAGAGGATCAGGATGATAGTAATTGACTGAAACAGGACATAGATAATTAGAATGGACAGAGGATCAGGATGATAGTAATTGACTGAAACAGGACATAGATAATTAGAATAGACAGAGGATCAGGATGATAGTAATTGACTGAAACAGGACATAGATAATTAGAATAGACAGAGGATCAGGATGATAGTAATTGACTGAAACAGGACATGGAGAATTAGAATAGACAGAGGATCAGGATGATAGTAATTGACTGAAACAGGACATAGATAATTAGAATAGACAGAGGATCAGGATGATAGTAATTGACTGAAACAGGACATAGATAATTAGAATGGACAGAGGATCAGGATGATAGTAATTGACTGAAACAGGACATGGATAATTAGAATGGACAGAGGATCAGGATGATAGTAATTGACTGAAACAGGACATAGATAATTAGAATAGACAGAGGATCAGGATGATAGTAATTGACTGAAACAGGACATAGATAATTAGAATGGACAGAGGATCAGGATGATATTCATCGACTGAAACAGGACATAGATAATTAGAATGGACAGAGGATCAGGATGATAGTAATTGACTGAAACAGGACATAGATAATTAGAATGGACAGAGGATCAGGATGATATTCATTGACTGAAACAGGACATAGATAATTAGAATAGACAGAGGATCAGGAAGATAGTAATTGACTGAAACAGGACATAGATAATTAGAATGGACAGAGGATCAGGATGATATTCATCGACTGAAACAGGACATAGATAATTAGAATAGACAGAGGATCAGGATGATAGTAATTGACTGAAACAGGACATAGATAATTAGAATAGACAGAGGATCAGGATGATATTCATCGACTGAAACAGGACATAGATAATTAGAATAGACAGAGGATAAGGATGATATTCATCGACTGAAACAGGACATAGATATTTAGAATAGACAGAGGATCAGGATGATATTCATCGACTGAAACAGGACATAGATAATTAGAATAGACAGAGGATCAGGATGATATTCATCGACTGAAACAGGACATAGATAATTAGAATGGACAGAGGATCAGGATGATAGTAATTGACTGAAACAGGACATGGAGAATTAGAATAGACAGAGGATCAGGATGATAGTAATTGACTGAAACAGGACATAGATAATTAGAATGGACAGAGGATCAGGATGATATTCATCGACTGAAACAGGACATAGATAATTAGAATAGACAGAGGATCAGGATGATATTCATCGACTGAAACAGGACATAGATAATTAGAATGGACAGAGGATCAGGATGATAGTAATTGACTGAAACAGGACATGGAGAATTAGAATAGACAGAGGATCAGGATGATAGTAATTGACTGAAACAGGACATAGATAATTAGAATGGACAGAGGATCAGGATGATAGTAATTGACTGAAACAGGACATGGATAATTAGAATGGACAGAGGATCAGGATGATAGTAATTGACTGAAACAGGACATGGAGAATTAGAATAGACAGAGGATCAGGATGATAGTAATTGACTGAAACAGGACATAGATAATTAGAATGGACAGAGGATCAGGATGATAGTAATTGACTGAAACAGGACATAGATAATTAGAATAGACAGAGGATCAGGATGATAGTAATTGACTGAAACAGGACATAGATAATTAGAATGGACAGAGGATCAGGATGATATTCATCGACTGAAACAGGACATAGATAATTAGAATGGACAGAGGATCAGGATGATAGTAATTGACTGAAACAGGACATAGATAATTAGAATGGACAGAGGATCAGGATGATATTCATCGACTGAAACAGGACATAGATAATTAGAATGGACAGAGGATCAGGATGATAGTAATTGACTGAAACAGGACATAGATAATTAGAATAGACAGAGGATCAGGATGATAGTAATTGACTGAAACAGGACATAGATAATTAGAATGGACAGAGGATCAGGATGATAGTAATTGACTGAAACAGGACATAGATAATTAGAATGGACAGAGGATCAGGATGATATTCATCGACTGAAACAGGACATAGATAATTAGAATGGACAGAGGATCAGGATGATAGTAATTGACTGAAACAGGACATAGATAATTAGAATAGACAGAGGATCAGGATGATAGTAATTCATTGAAACAGGACATAGATAATTAGAATGGACAGAGGATCAGGATGATATTCATCGACTGAAACAGGACATAGATAATTAGAATAGACAGAGGATCAGGATGATAGTAATTGACTGAAACAGGACATAGATAATTAGAATAGACAGAGGATCAGGATGATAGTAATTGACTGAAACAGGACATAGATAATTAGAATAGACAGAGGATCAGGATGATATTCATCGACTGAAACAGGACATAGATAATTAGAATGGACAGAGGATCAGGATGATATTCATCGACTGAAACAGGACATAGATAATTAGAATGGACAGAGGATCAGGATGATATTCATCGACTGAAACAGGACATAGATAATTAGAATAGACAGAGGATCAGGATGATATTCATCGACTGAAACAGGACATAGATAATTAGAATGGACAGAGGATCAGGATGATATTCATCGACTGAAACAGGACACAGATAATTAGATTAGACAGAGGATCAGGATGATAGTAATTGACTGAAACAGGACATGGATAATTAGAATGGACAGAGGATCAGGATGATAGTAATTGACTGAAACAGGACATAGATAATTAGAATAGACAGAGGATCAGGATGATATTCATCGACTGAAACAGGACATAGATAATTAGAATGGACAGAGGATCAGGATGATATTCATCGACTGAAACAGGACATAGATAATTAGAATGGACAGAGGATCAGGATGATATTCATCGACTGAAACAGGACATAGATAATTAGAATAGACAGAGGATCAGGATGATATTCATCGACTGAAACAGGACATAGATAATTAGAATGGACAGAGGATCAGGATGATATTCATCGACTGAAACAGGACACAGATAATTAGAATAGACAGAGGATCAGGATGATAGTAATTGACTGAAACAGGACATGGATAATTAGAATGGACAGAGGATCAGGATGATAGTAATTGACTGAAACAGGACATAGATAATTAGAATAGACAGAGGATCAGGATGATAATAATTGACTGAAACAGGACATAGATAATTAGAATGGACAG
Organism: Heterodontus francisci; assembly: GCF_036365525.1. Taxonomy (NCBI): domain Eukaryota; kingdom Metazoa; phylum Chordata; class Chondrichthyes; order Heterodontiformes; family Heterodontidae; genus Heterodontus; species Heterodontus francisci. The sequence continues at coordinate 1,562,933 of NW_027140520.1, forward strand.
AGGATCAGGATGATATTCATCGACTGAAACAGGACATAGATAATTAGAATGGACAGAGGATCAGGATGATAGTAATTGACTGAAACAGGACATAGATAATTAGAATAGACAGAGGATCAGGATGATAGTAATTCACTGAAACAGGACATAGATAATTAGAATGGACAGAGGATCAGGATGATATTCATCGACTGAAACAGGACATAGATAATTAGAATAGACAGAGGATCAGGATGATATTCATCGACTGAAACAGGACATAGATAATTAGAATGGACAGAGGATCAGGATGATATTCATCGACTGAAACAGGACATAGATAATTAGAATGGACAGAGGATCAGGATGATATTCATCGACTGAAACAGGACATAGATAATTAGAATAGACAGAGGATCAGGATGATAGTAATTGACTGAAACAGGACATAGATAATTAGAATGGACAGAGGATCAGGATGATAGTAATTGACTGAAACAGGACATAGATAATTAGAATAGACAGAGGATCAGGATGATAGTAATTGACTGAAACAGGACATAGATAATTAGAATAGACAGAGGATCAGGATGATAGTAATTGACTGAAACAGGACATAGATAATTAGAATGGACAGAGGATCAGGATGATAGTAATTGACTGAAACAGGACATAGATAATTAGAATGGACAGAGGATCAGGATGATATTCATCGACTGAAACAGGACATAGATAATTAGAATAGACAGAGGATCAGGATGATAGTAATTGACTGAAACAGGACATAGATAATTAGAATGGACAGAGGATCAGGATGATATTCATCGACTGAAACAGGACATAGATAATTAGAAAAGACAGAGGATCAGGATGATAGTAATTGACTGAAACAGGACATAGATAATTAGAATAGACAGAGGATCAGGATGATAGTAATTGACTGAAACAGGACATAGCTAATTAGAATGGACAGAGGATCAGGATGATAGTAATTGACTGAAACAGGACATAGATAATTAGAATGGACAGAGGATCAGGATGATATTCATCGACTGAAACAGGACATAGATAATTAGAATGGACAGAGGATCAGGATGATAGTAATTGACTGAAACAGGACATAGATAATTAGAATGGACAGAGGATCAGGATGATAGTAATTGACTGAAACAGGACATAGATAATTAGAATGGACAGAGGATCAGGATGATATTCATCGACTGAAACAGGACATAGATAATTAGAATGGACAGAGGATCAGGATGATATTCATCGACTGAAACAGGACATAGATAATTAGAATAGACAGAGGATCAGGATGATATTCATCGACTGAAACAGGACATAGATAATTAGAATGTACAGAGGATCAGGATGATATTCATCGACTGAAACAGGACACAGATAATTAGAATAGACAGAGGATCAGGATGATAGTAATTGACTGAAACAGGACATGGATAATTAGAATGGACAGAGGATCAGGATGATAGTAATTGACTGAAACAGGACATAGATAATTAGAATAGACAGAGGATCAGGATGATAGTAATTGACTGAAACAGGACATAGATAATTAGAATGGACAGAGGATCAGGATGATAGTAATTGACTGAAACAGGACATAGATAATTAGAATAGACAGAGGATCAGGATGATAGTAATTCACTGAAACAGGACATAGATAATTAGAATAGACAGAGGATCAGGATGATATTCATCGACTGAAACAGGACATAGATAATTAGAATGGACAGATGATCAGGATGATATTCATCGACTGAAACAGGACATAGATAATTAGAATGGACAGAGGATCAGGATGATATTCATCGACTGAAACAGGACATAGATAATTAGAATAGACAGAGGATCAGGATGATAGTAATTGACTGAAACAGGACATAGATAATTAGAATGGACAGAGGATCAGGATGATATTCATCGACTGAAACAGGACATAGATAATTAGAATGGACAGAGGATCAGGATGATAGTAATTGACTGAAACAGGACATAGATAATTAGAATGGACAGAGGATCAGGATGATAGTAATTGACTGAAACAGGACATAGATAATTAGAATGGACAGAGGATCAGGATGATATTCATCGACTGAAACAGGACATAGATAATTAGAATGGACAGAGGATCAGGATGATATTCATCGACTGAAACAGGACATAGATAATTAGAATAGACAGAGGATCAGGATGATATTCATCGACTGAAACAGGACATAGATAATTGGAATGGACAGAGGATCAGGATGATATTCATCGACTGAAACAGGACATAGATAATTAGAATAGACAGAGGATCAGGATGATAGTAATTGACTGAAACAGGACATGGATAATTAGAATGGACAGAGGATCAGGATGATAGTAATTGACTGAAACAGGACATAGATAATTAGAATAGACAGAGGATCAGGATGATAGTAATTGACTGAAACAGGACATAGATAATTAGAATGGACAGAGGATCAGGATGATATTCATCGACTGAAACAGGACATAGATAATTAGAATGGACAGAGGATCAGGATGATAGTAATTGACTGAAACAGGACATAGATAATTAGAATAGACAGAGGATCAGGATGATAGTAATTCACTGAAACAGGACATAGATAATTAGAATGGACAGAGGATCAGGATGATATTCATCGACTGAAACAGGACATAGATAATTAGAATAGACAGAGGATCAGGATGATATTCATCGACTGAAACAGGACATAGATAATTAGAATGGACAGAGGATCAGGATGATATTCATCGACTGAAACAGGACATAGATAATTAGAATGGACAGAGGATCAGGATGATATTCATCGACTGAAACAGGACATAGATAATTAGAATAGACAGAGGATCAGGATGATAGTAATTGACCGAAACAGGACATAGATAATTAGAATGGACAGAGGATCAGGATGATAGTAATTGACTGAAACAGGACATAGATAATTAGAATAGACAGAGGATCAGGATGATAGTAATTGACTGAAACAGGACATAGATAATTAGAATAGACAGAGGATCAGGATGATAGTAATTGACTGAAACAGGACATAGATAATTAGAATGGACAGAGGATCAGGATGATAGTAATTGACTGAAACAGGACATAGATAATTAGAATGGACAGAGGATCAGGATGATATTCATCGACTGAAACAGGACATAGATAATTAGAATAGACAGAGGATCAGGATGATAGTAATTGACTGAAACAGGACATAGATAATTAGAATGGACAGAGGATCAGGATGATATTCATCGACTGAAACAGGACATAGATAATTAGAAAAGACAGAGGATCAGGATGATAGTAATTGACTGAAACAGGACATAGATAATTAGAATAGACAGAGGATCAGGATGATAGTAATTGACTGAAACAGGACATAGCTAATTAGAATGGACAGAGGATCAGGATGATAGTAATTGACTGAAACAGGACATAGATAATTAGAATGGACAGAGGATCAGGATGATATTCATCGACTGAAACAGGACATAGATAATTAGAATGGACAGAGGATCAGGATGATAGTAATTGACTGAAACAGGACATAGATAATTAGAATGGACAGAGGATCAGGATGATAGTAATTGACTGAAACAGGACATAGATAATTAGAATGGACAGAGGATCAGGATGATATTCATCGACTGAAACAGGACATAGATAATTAGAATGGACAGAGGATCAGGATGATAGTAATTGACTGAAACAGGACATAGATAATTAGAATAGACAGAGGATCAGGATGATATTCATCGACTGAAACAGGACATAGATAATTAGAATGGACAGAGGATCAGGATGATATTCAGCGACTAAAACAGGACATAGATAATTAGAATAGACAGAGGATCAGGATGATAGTAATTGACTGAAACAGGACATAGATAATTAGAATGGACAGAGGATCAGGATGATAGTAATTGACTGAAACAGGACATAGATAATTAGAATAGACAGAGGATCAGGATGATAGTAATTGACTGAAACAGGACATAGATAATTAGAATGGACAGAGGATCAGGATGATAGTAATTGACTGAAACAGGACATTGATAATTAGAATGGACAGAGGATCAGGATGATATTCATCGACTGAAACAGGACATAGATAATTAGAATAGACAGAGGATCAGGATGATAGTAATTGACTGAAACAGGACATGGATAATTAGAATAGACAGAGGATCAGGATGATATTCATCGACTGAAACAGGACATAGATAATTAGAATAGACAGAGGATCAGGATGATAGTAATTGACTGAAACAGGACATTGATAATTAGAATGGACAGAGGATCAGGATGATATTCATCGACTGAAACAGGACATAGATAATTAGAATAGACAGAGGATCAGGATGATAGTAATTGACTGAAACAGGACATGGATAATTAGAATAGACAGAGGATCAGGATGATAGTAATTGACTGAAACAGGACATGGATAATTAGAATGGACAGAGGATCAGGATGATATTCATCGACTGAAACAGGACATAGATAAATAGAATAGAAAGAGGATCAGGATGATAGTAATTGACTGAAACAGGACATAGATAATTAGAATGGAAAGAGGATCAGGATGATAGTAATTGACTGAAACAGGACATAGATAATTAGAATGGACAGAGGATCAGGATGATATTCATCGACTGAAACAGGACATAGATAATTAGAATAGACAGAGGATCAGGATGATAGTAATTGACTGAAACACGACATAGATAATTAGAATGGAAAGAGGATCAGGATGATAGTAATTGACTGAAACAGGACATAGATAATTAGAATGGACAGAGGATCAGGATGATAGTAATTGACTGAAACAGGACATAGATAATTAGAATGGACAGAGGATCAGGATGATAGTAATTGACTGAAACACGACATAGATAATTAGAATGGAAAGAGGATCAGGATGATAGTAATTGACTGAAACAGGACATTGATAATTAGAATGTTCAGAGGATCAGGATGATAGTAATTGACTGAAACAGGACATAGATAATTAGAATGTTCAGAGGATCAGGATGATATTCATCGACTGAAACAGGACATAGATAATTAGAATAGACAGAGGATCAGGATGATAGTAATTGACTGAAACAGGACATAGATAATTAGAATGGACAGAGGATCAGGATGATAGTAATTGACTGAAACAGGACACAGATAATTAGAATGGACAGAGGATCAGGATGATAGTAATTGACTGAAACAGGACATAGATAATTAGAATAGACAGAGGATCAGGATGATAGTAATTGACTGAAACAGGACATAGATAATTAGAATGGACAGAGGATCAGGATGATAGTAATTGACTGAAACAGGACATAGATAATTAGAATGGACAGAGGATCAAGATGATAGTAATTGACTGAAACAGGACATAGATAATTAGAATGGACAGAGGATCAGGATGATAGTAATTGACTGAAACAGGACATAGATAATTAGAATGGACAGAGGATCAGGATGATATTCATCGACTGAAACAGGACATAGATAATTAGAATGGACAGAGGATCAGGATGATATTCATCGACTGAAACAGGACATAGATAATTAGAATGGACAGAGGATCAGGATGATATTCATCGACTGAAACAGGACATAGATAATTAGAATGGTCAGAGGATCAGGATGATATTCATCGACTGAAACAGGACATAGATAATTAGAATGGACAGAGGATCAGGATGATATTCATCGACTGAAACAGGACATAGATAATTAGAATGGACAGAGGATCAGGATGATAGTAATTGACTGAAACAGGACATAGATAATTAGAATGGACAGAGGATCAGGATGATAGTAATTGACTGAAACAGGACATAGATAATTAGAATAGACAGAGGATCAGGATGATAGTAATTGACTGAAACAGGACATAGATAATTAGAATGGACAGAGGATCAGGATGATAGTAATTGACTGAAACAGGACATAGATAATTAGAATGGACAGAGGATCAGGATGATATTCATCGACTGAAACAGGACATAGATAATTAGAATAGACAGAGGATCAGGATGATAGTAATTGACTGAAACAGGACATGGATAATTAGAATAGACAGAGGATCAGGATGATATTCATCGACTGAAACAGGACATAGATAATTAGAATAGACAGAGGATCAGGATGATAGTAATTGACTGAAACAGGACATTGATAATTAGAATGGACAGAGGATCAGGATGATATTCATCGACTGAAACAGGACATAGATAATTAGAATAGACAGAGGATCAGGATGATAGTAATTGACTGAAACAGGACATGGATAATTAGAATAGACAGAGGATCAGGATGATAGTAATTGACTGAAACAGGACATGGATAATTAGAATGGACAGAGGATCAGGATGATATTCATCGACTGAAACAGGACATAGATAATTAGAATAGACAGAGGATCAGGATGATAGTAATTGACTGAAACAGGACATAGATAATTAGAATGGAAAGAGGATCAGGATGATAGTAATTGACTGAAACAGGACATAGATAATTAGAATGGACAGAGGATCAGGATGATATTCATCGACTGAAACAGGACATAGATAATTAGAATAGACAGAGGATCAGGATGATAGTAATTGACTGAAACAGGACATAGATAATTAGAATGGAAAGAGGATCAGGATGATAGTAATTGACTGAAACAGGACATAGATAATTAGAATGGACAGAGGCTCAGGATGATAGTAATTGACTGAAACAGGACATTGATAATTAGAATGTTCAGAGGATCAGGATGATAGTAATTGACTGAAACAGGACATAGATAATTAGAATGTTCAGAGGATCAGGATGATATTCATCGACTGAAACAGGACATAGATAATTAGAATAGACAGAGGATCAGGATGATAGTAATTGACTGAAACAGGACATAGATAATTAGAATGGACAGAGGATCAGGATGATAGTAATTGAATGAAACAGGACACAGATAATTAGAATGGACAGAGGATCAGGATGATAGTAATTGACTGAAACAGGACATAGATAAATAGAATAGACAGAGGATCAGGATGATAGTAATTGACTGAAACAGGACATAGATAATTAGAATGGACAGAGGATCAGGATGATAGTAATTGACTGAAACAGGACATAGATAATTAGAATGGACAGAGGATCAAGATGATAGTAATTGACTGAAACAGGACATAGATAATTAGAATAGACAGAGGATCAGGATGATAGTAATTGACTGAAACAGGACATAGATAATTAGAATGGACAGAGGATCAGGATGATATTCATCGACTGAAACAGGACATAGATAATTAGAATGGACAGAGGATCAGGATGATATTCATCGACTGAAACAGGACATAGATAATTAGAATGGACAGAGGATCAGGATGATATTCATCGACTGAAACAGGACATAGATAATTAGAATGGACAGAGGATCAGGATGATATTCATCGACTGAAACAGGACATAGATAATTAGAATGGACAGAGGATCAGGATGATATTCATCGACTGAAACAGGACATAGATAATTAGAATGGACAGAGGATCAGGATGATAGTAATTGACTGAAACAGGACATAGATAATTAGAATGGACAGAGGATCAGGATGATAGTAATTGACTGAAACAGGACATAGATAATTAGAATGGACAGAGGATCAGGATGATATTCATCGACTGAAACAGGACATAGATAATTAGAATGGACAGAGGATCAGGATGATATTCATCGACTGAAACAGGACATAGATAATTAGAATGGTCAGAGGATCAGGATGATAGTAATTGACTGAAACAGGACATAGATAATTAGAATGGACAGAGGATCAGGATGATAGTAATTGACTGAAACAGGACATAGATAATTAGAATAGACAGAGGATCAGGATGATAGTAATTGACTGAAAAAGGACATAGATAATCAGAATAGACAGAGGATCAGGATGATAGTAATTGACTGAAACAGAACATAGATAATTAGAATGGACAGAGAATCAGGATGATAGTAATTGACTGAAACAGGACATAGATAATTAGAATAGACAGAGGATCAGGATGATATTCATCGACTGAAACAGGACATAGATAATTAGAATGGACAGAGGATCAGGATGATATTCATCGACTGAAACAGGACATAGATAATTAGAATGGACAGAGGATCAGGATGATAGTAATTGACTGAAACAGGACATAGATAATTAGAATAGACAGAGGATCAGGATGATATTCATCGACTGAAACAGGACATAGATAATTAGAATGGACAGAGGATCAGGATGATATTCATCGACTGAAACAGGACATAGATAATTAGAATAGACAGAGGATCAGGATGATATTCATCGACTGAAACAGGACATAGATAATTAGAATGGACAGAGGATCAGGATGATATTCATCGACTGAAACAGGACATAGATAATCAGAATGGACAGAGGATCAGGATGATAGTAATTGACTGAAACAGGACATAGATAATTAGAATGGACAGAGGATCAGGATGATATTCATCGACTGAAACAGGACATAGATAATTAGAATGGACAGAGGATCAGGATGATATTCATCGACTGAAACAGGACATAGATAATTAGAATGGACAGAGGATCAGGATGATATTCATCGACTGAAACAGGACATAGATAATTAGAATGGTCAGAGGATCAGGATGATATTCATCGACTGAAACAGGACATAGATAATTAGAATGGACAGAGGATCAGGATGATATTCATCGACTGAAACAGGACATAGATAATTAGAATGGTCAGAGGATCAGGATGATAGTAATTGACTGAAACAGGACATAGATAATTAGAATGGACAGAGGATCAGGATGATAGTAATTGACTGAAACAGGACATAGATAATTAGAATGGACAGAGGATCAGGATGATATTCATCGACTGAAACAGGACATAGATAATTAGAATGGACAGAGGATCAGGATGATATTCATCGACTGAAACAGGACATAGATAATTAGAATGGACAGAGGATCAGGATGATAGTAATTGACTGAAACAGGACATAGATAATTAGAATGGACAGAGGATCAGGATGATATTCATCGACTGAAACAGGACATAGATTATTAGAATGGACAGAGGATCAGGATGATATTCATCGACTGAAACAGGACATAGATAATTAGAATGGACAGAGGATCAGGATGATATTCATCGACTGAAACAGGACATGGATAATTAGAATGGACAGAGGATCAGGATGATAGTAATTGACTGAAACAGGACATAGATAATTAGATTAGACAGAGGATCAGGATGATAGTAATTGACTGAAACAGGACATAGATAATTAGAATGGACAGAGGATCAGGATGATATTCATCGACTGAAACAGGACATAGATAATTAGAATGGATAGAGGATCAGGATGATAGTAATTGACTGAAACAGGACATAGATAATTAGAATAGACAGAGGATCAGGATGATAGTAATTGACTGAAACAGGACATAGATAATTAGAATAGACAGAGGATCAGGATGATAGTAATTGACTGAAACAGGACATAGATAATTAGAATGGACAGAGGATCAGGATGATTTTCATCGACTGAAACAGGACATAGATAATTAGAATGGACAGAGGATCAGGATGATAGTAATTGACTGAAACAGGACATAGATAATTAGAATGGACAGAGGATCAGGATGATAGTCATCGACTGAAACAGGACATAGATAATTAGAATGGACAGAGGATCAGGATGATAGTAATTGACTGAAACAGGACATAGATAATTAGAATGGACAGAGGATCAGGATGATAGTCATCGACTGAAACAGGACATAGATAATTAGAATAGACAGAGGATCAGGATGATAGTAATTGACTGAAACATGACATAGATAATTAGAATGGACAGAGGATCAGGATGATATTCATCGACTGAAACAGGACATAGATAATTAGAATGGACAGAGGATCAGGATGATATTCATCGACTGAAACAGGACATAGATAATTAGAATGGACAGAGGATCAGGATGATATTCATCGACTGAAACAGGACATAGATAATTAGAATGGACAGAGGATCAGGATGATAGTAATTGACTGAAACAGGACATAGATAATTAGAATGGACAGAGGATCAGGATGATATTCATCGACTGAAACAGGACATAGATAATTAGAATAGACAGAGGATCAGGATGATATTCATCGACTGAAACAGGACATAGATAATTAGAATGGACAGAGGATCAGGATGATAGTAATTGACTGAAACAGGACATTGATAATTAGAATGTTCAGAGGATCAGGATGATAGTAATTGACTGAAACAGGACATAGATAATTAGAATGTTCAGAGGATCAGGATGATATTCATCGACTGAAACAGGACATAGATAATTAGAATAGACAGAGGATCAGGATGATAGTAATTGACTGAAACAGGACATAGATAATTAGAATGGACAGAGGATCAGGATGATAGTAATTGACTGAAACAGGACACAGATAATTAGAATGGACAGAGGATCAGGATGATAGTAATTGACTGAAACAGGACATAGATAATTAGAATAGACAGAGGATCAGGATGATAGTAATTGACTGAAACAGGACATAGATAATTAGAATGGACAGAGGATCAGGATGATAGTAATTGACTGAAACAGGACATAGATAATTAGAATGGACAGAGGATCAAGATGATAGTAATTGACTGAAACAGGACATAGATAATTAGAATGGACAGAGGATCAGGATGATAGTAATTGACTGAAACAGGACATAGATAATTAGAATGGACAGAGGATCAGGATGATATTCATCGACTGAAACAGGACATAGATAATTAGAATGGACAGAGGATCAGGATGATATTCATCGACTGAAACAGGACATAGATAATTAGAATGGACAGAGGATCAGGATGATATTCATCGACTGAAACAGGACATAGATAATTAGAATGGTCAGAGGATCAGGATGATATTCATCGACTGAAACAGGACATAGATAATTAGAATGGACAGAGGATCAGGATGATATTCATCGACTGAAACAGGACATAGATAATTAGAATGGACAGAGGATCAGGATGATAGTAATTGACTGAAACAGGACACAGATAATTAGAATGGACAGAGGATCAGGATGATAGTAATTGACTGAAACAGGACATAGATAATTAGAATAGACAGAGGATCAGGATGATAGTAATTGACTGAAACAGGACATAGATAATTAGAATGGACAGAGGATCAGGATGATAGTAATTGACTGAAACAGGACATAGATAATTAGAATGGACAGAGGATCAGGATGATATTCATCGACTGAAACAGGACATAGATAATTAGAATAGACAGAGGATCAGGATGATAGTAATTGACTGAAACAGGACATGGATAATTAGAATAGACAGAGGATCAGGATGATATTCATCGACTGAAACAGGACATAGATAATTAGAATAGACAGAGGATCAGGATGATAGTAATTGACTGAAACAGGACATTGATAATTAGAATGGACAGAGGATCAGGATGATATTCATCGACTGAAACAGGACATAGATAATTAGAATAGACAGAGGATCAGGATGATAGTAATTGACTGAAACAGGACATGGATAATTAGAATAGACAGAGGATCAGGATGATAGTAATTGACTGAAACAGGACATGGATAATTAGAATGGACAGAGGATCAGGATGATATTCATCGACTGAAACAGGACATAGATAATTAGAATAGACAGAGGATCAGGATGATAGTAATTGACTGAAACAGGACATAGATAATTAGAATGGAAAGAGGATCAGGATGATAGTAATTGACTGAAACAGGACATAGATAATTAGAATGGACAGAGGATCAGGATGATATTCATCGACTGAAACAGGACATAGATAATTAGAATAGACAGAGGATCAGGATGATAGTAATTGACTGAAACAGGACATAGATAATTAGAATGGACAGAGGATCAGGATGATAGTAATTGACTGAAACAGGACATAGATAATTAGAATGGACAGAGGATCAGGATGATAGTAATTGACTGAAGCAGGACATTGATAATTAGAATGTTCAGAGGATCAGGATGATAGTAATTGACTGAAACAGGACATAGGTAATTAGAATGTTCAGAGGATCAGGATGATATTCATCGACTGAAACAGGACATAGATAATTAGAATAGACAGAGGATCAGGATGATAGTAATTGACTGAAACAGGACATAGATAATTAGAATGGACAGAGGATCAGGATGATAGTAATTGACTGAAACAGGACACAGATAATTAGAATGGACAGAGGATCAGGATGATAGTAATTGACTGAAACAGGACATAGATAAATAGAATAGACAGAGGATCAGGATGAGAGTAATTGACTGAAACAGGACATAGATAATTAGAATGGACAGAGGATCAGGATGATAGTAATTGACTGAAACAGGACATAGATAATTAGAATGGACAGAGGATCAAGATGATAGTAATTGACTGAAACAGGACATAGATAATTAGAATGGACAGAGGATCAGGATGATAGTAATTGACTGAAACAGGACATAGATAATTAGAATGGACAGAGGATCAGGATGATATTCATCGACTGAAACAGGACATAGATAATTAGAATGGACAGAGGATCAGGATGATATTCATCGACTGAAACAGGACATAGATAATTAGAATGGACAGAGGATCAGGATGATATTCATCGACTGAAACAGGACATAGATAATTAGAATGGACAGAGGATCAGGATGATATTCATCGACTGAAACAGGACATAGATAATTAGAATGGACAGAGGATCAGGATGATATTCATCGACTGAAACAGGACATAGATAATTAGAATGGACAGAGGATCAGGATGATAGTAATTGACTGAAACAGGACATAGATAATTAGAATGGACAGAGGATCAGGATGATAGTAATTGACTGAAACAGGACATAGATAATTAGAATGGACAGAGGATCAGGATGATATTCATCGACTGAAACAGGACATAGATAATTAGAATGGACAGAGGATCAGGATGATATTCATCGACTGAAACAGGACATAGATAATTAGAATGGTCAGAGGATCAGGATGATAGTAATTGACTGAAACAGGACATAGATAATTAGAATGGACAGAGGATCAGGATGATAGTAATTGACTGAAACAGGACATAGATAATTAGAATAGACAGAGGATCAGGATGATAGTAATTGACTGAAAAAGGACATAGATAATCAGAATAGACAGAGGATCAGGATGATAGTAATTGACTGAAACAGAACATAGATAATTAGAATGGACAGAGAATCAGGATGATAGTAATTGACTGAAACAGGACATAGATAATTAGAATAGACAGAGGATCAGGATGATATTCATCGACTGAAACAGGACAAAGATAATTAGAATGGACAGAGGATCAGGATGATATTCATCGACTGAAACAGGACATAGATAATTAGAATGGACAGAGGATCAGGATGATAGTAATTGACTGAAACAGGACATAGATAATTAGAATAGACAGAGGATCAGGATGATATTCATCGACTGAAACAGGACATAGATAATTAGAATGGACAGAGGATCAGGATGATATTCATCGACTGAAACAGGACATAGATAATTAGAATAGACAGAGGATCAGGATGATATTCATCGACTGAAACAGGACATAGATAATTAGAATGGACAGAGGATCAGGATGATATTCATCGACTGAAACAGGACATAGATAATCAGAATGGACAGAGGATCAGGATGATAGTAATTGACTGAAACAGGACATAGATAATTAGAATGGACAGAGGATCAGGATGATATTCATCGACTGAAACAGGACATAGATAATTAGAATGGACAGAGGATCAGGATGATATTCATCGACTGAAACAGGACATAGATAATTAGAATGGACAGAGGATCAGGATGATATTCATCGACTGAAACAGGACATAGATAATTAGAATGGTCAGAGGATCAGGATGATATTCATCGACTGAAACAGGACATAGATAATTAGAATGGACAGAGGATCAGGATGATATTCATCGACTGAAACAGGACATAGATAATTAGAATGGTCAGAGGATCAGGATGATAGTAATTGACTGAAACAGGACATAGATAATTAGAATGGACAGAGGATCAGGATGATAGTAATTGACTGAAACAGGACATAGATAATTAGAATGGACAGAGGATCAGGATGATATTCATCGACTGAAACAGGACATAGATAATTAGAATGGACAGAGGATCAGGATGATATTCATCGACTGAAACAGGACATAGATAATTAGAATGGACAGAGGATCAGGATGATAGTAATTGACTGAAACAGGACATAGATAATTAGAATGGACAGAGGATCAGGATGATATTCATCGACTGAAACAGGACATAGATTATTAGAATGGACAGAGGATCAGGATGATATTCATCGACTGAAACAGGACATAGATAATTAGAATGGACAGAGGATCAGGATGATATTCATCGACTGAAACAGGACATGGATAATTAGAATGGACAGAGGATCAGGATGATAGTAATTGACTGAAACAGGACATAGATAATTAGATTAGACAGAGGATCAGGATGATAGTAATTGACTGAAACAGGACATAGATAATTAGAATGGACAGAGGATCATGATGATATTCATCGACTGAAACAGGACATAGATAATTAGAATGGATAGAGGATCAGGATGATAGTAATTGACTGAAACAGGACATAGATAATTAGAATAGACAGAGGATCAGGATGATAGTAATTGACTGAAACAGGACATAGATAATTAGAATAGACAGAGGATCAGGATGATAGTAATTGACTGAAACAGGACATAGATAATTAGAATGGACAGAGGATCAGGATGATTTTCATCGACTGAAACAGGACATAGATAATTAGAATGGACTGAGGATCAGGATGATAGTAATTGACTGAAACAGGACATAGATAATTAGAATGGACAGAGGATCAGGATGATAGTCATCGACTGAAACAGGACATAGATAATTAGAATGGACAGAGGATCAGGATGATAGTAATTGACTGAAACAGGACATAGATAATTAGAATGGACAGAGGATCAGGATGATAGTCATCGACTGAAACAGGACATAGATAATTAGAATAGACAGAGGATCAGGATGATAGTAATTGACTGAAACATGACATAGATAATTAGAATGGACAGAGGATCAGGATGATATTCATCGACTGAAACAGGACATAGATAATTAGAATGGACAGAGGATCAGGATGATATTCATCGACTGAAACAGGACATAGATAATTAGAATGGACAGAGGATCAGGATGATATTCATCGACTGAAACAGGACATAGATAATTAGAATGGACAGAGGATCAGGATGATAGTAATTGACTGAAACAGGACATAGATAATTAGAATGGACAGAGGATCAGGATGATATTCATCGACTGAAACAGGACATAGATAATTAGAATAGACAGAGGATCAGGATGATATTCATCGACTGAAACAGGACATAGATAATTAGAATGGACAGAGGATCAGGATGATAGTAATTGACTGAAACAGGACATAGATAATTAGAATGGACAGAGGATCAGGATGATAGTAATTGACTGAAACAGGACATAGATAATTAGAATAGACAGAGGATCAGGATGATATTCATCGACTGAAACAGGACATAGATAATTAGAATGGACAGAGGATCAGGATGATAGTAATTGACTGAAACAGGACATAGATAATTAGAATAGACAGAGGATCAGGATGATATTCATCGACTGAAACAGGACATAGATAATTAGAATGGACAGAGGATCAGGATGATAGTAATTGACTGAAACAGGACATAGATAATTAGAATGGACAGAGGATCAGGATGACAGTAATTGACTGAAACAGGACATAGATAATTAGAATGGACAGAGGATCAGGATGATAGTAATTGACTGAAACAGGACATAGATAATTAGAATAGACAGAGGATCAGGATGATAGTAATTGACTGAAACAGGACATAGATAATTAGAATGGACAGAGGATCAGGATGACAGTAATTGACTGAAACAGGACATAGATAATTAGAATGGACAGAGGATCAGGATGATAGTAATTGACTGAAACAGGACATAGATAATTAGAATAGACAGAGGATCAGGATGATAGTAATTGACTGAAACAGGACATAGATAATTAGAATGGACAGAGGATCAGGATGACAGTAATTGACTGAAACAGGACATAGATAATTAGAATGGACAGAGGATCAGGATGATAGTAATTGACTGAAACAGGACATAGATAATTAGAATAGACAGAGGATAAGGATGATATTCATCGACTGAAACAGGACATAGATAATTAGAATGGACAGAGGATCAGGATGATAGTAATTGACTGAAACAGGACATAGATAATTAGGATGGACAGAGGATCAGGATGATATTCATCGACTGAAACAGGACATAGATAATTAGATTAGACAGAGGATCAGGATGATAATAATTGACTGAAACAGGACATTGATAATTAGATTAGACAGAGGATCAGGATGATAATAATTGACTGAAACAGGACATTGATAATTAGATTAGACAGAGGATCAGGATGATAGTAATTGACTGAAACAGGACATAGATAATTAGATTAGACAGAGGATCAGGATGATAATAATTGACTGAAACAGGACATTGATAATTAGATTAGACAGAGGATCAGGATGATAATAATTGACTGAAACAGGACATTGATAATTAGATTAGACAGAGGATCAGGATGATAGTAATTGACTGAAACAGGACACAGATAATTAGATTAGACAGAGGATCAGGATGATAATAATTGACTGAAACAGGACATTGATAATTAGATTAGACAGAGGATCAGGATGATAATAATTGACTGAAACAGGACATTGATAATTAGATTAGACAGAGGATCAGGATGATAGTAATTGACTGAAACAGGACATAGATAATTAGATTAGACAGAGGATCAGGATGATAACAATTGACTGAAACAGGACATTGATAATTAGATTAGACAGAGGATCAGGATGATAGTAATTGACTGAAACAGGACATAGATAATTAGAATGGACAGAGGATCAGGATGATAGTAATTGACTGAAACAGGACATAGATAATTAGAATGGTCAGAGGATCAGGATGATAGTAATTGACTGAAACAGGACATAGATAATTAGAATGGACAGAGGATCAGGATGATATTCATCGACTGAAACAGGACATAGATAATTAGAATAGACAGAGGATCAGGATGATAGTAATTGACTGAAACAGGACACAGATAATTAGAATAGACAGAGGATCAGGATGATAGTAATTGACTGAAACAGGACATAGATAATTAGAATGGACAGAGGATCAGGATGATATTCATCGACTGAAACAGGACATAGATAATTAGAATGGACAGAGGATCAGGATGATAGTAATTGACTGAAACATGACATAGATAATTAGAATGGACAGAGGATCAGGATGATAGTAATTGACTGAAACAGGACATAGATAATTAGAATGGACAGAGGATCAGGATGATAGTAATTGACTGAAACAGGACATAGATAATTAGAATGGACAGAGGATCAGGATGATAGTAATTGACTGAAACAGGACATAGATAATTAGAATGGACAGAGGATCAGGATGATAGTAATTGACTGAAACAGGACATAGATAATTAGAATAGACAGAGGATCAGGATGATAGAAATTGACTGAAACAGGACATAGATAATTAGAATGGACAGAGGATCAGGATGATAGAAATTGACTGAAACAGGACATAGATAATTAGAATGGACAGAGGATCAGGATGATAGTAATTGACTGAAACAGGACATAGATAATTAGAATGGACAGAGGATCAGGATGATAGTAATTGACTGAAACAGGACATAGATAATTAGAATGGACAGAGGATCAGGATGATATTCATCGACTGAAACAGGACATAGATAATTAGAATGGACAGAGGATCAGGATGATATTCATCGACTGAAACAGGACATAGATAATTAGAATGGACAGAGGATCAGGATGATAGTAATTGACTGAAACAGGACATAGATAATTAGAATGGACAGAGGATCAGGATGATATTCATCGACTGAAACAGGACATAGATAATTAGAATGGACAGAGGATCAGGATGATAGTAATTGACTGAAACAGGACATAGATAATTAGAATGGACAGAGGATCAGGATGATAGTAATTGACTGAAACAGGACATAGATAATTAGAATGGTCAGAGGATCAGGATGATATTCATCGACTGAAACAGGACATAGATAATTAGAATAGACAGAGGATCAGGATGATAGTAATTGACTGAAACAGGACACAGATAATTAGAATGGACAGAGGATCAGGATGATATTCATCGACTGAAACAGGACATAGATAATTAGAATGGTCAGAGGATCAGGATGATAGTAATTGACTGAAACAGGACATAGATAATTAGAATAGACAGAGGATCAGGATGATAGTAATTGACTGAAACAGGACACAGATAATTAGAATGGACAGAGGATCAGGATGATATTCATCGACTGAAACAGGACATAGATAATTAGAATGGTCAGAGGATCAGGATGATATTCATCGACTGAAACAGGACATAGATAATTAGAATGGACAGAGGATCAGGATGATATTCATCGACTGAAACAGGACATAGATAATTAGAATGGTCAGAGGATCAGGATGATAGTAATTGACTGAAACAGGACATAGATAATTAGAATAGACAGAGGATCAGGATGATAGTAATTGACTGAAACAGGGCATAGATAATTAGAATGGACAGAGGATCAGGATGATAGTAATTGACTGAAACAGGACATAGATAATTAGAATGGACAGAGGATCAGGATGATATTCATCGACTGAAACAGGACATAGATAATTAGAATGGACAGAGGATCAGGATGATATTCATCGACTGAAACAGGACATAGATAATTAGAATAGACAGAGGATCAGGATGATAGAAATTGACTGAAACAGGACATAGATAATTAGAATGGACAGAGGATCAGGATGATAGAAATTGACTGAAACAGGACATAGATAATTAGAATGGACAGAGGATCAGGATGATAGTAATTGACTGAAACAGGACATAGATAATTAGAATGGACAGAGGATCAGGATGATAGTGATTGACTGAAACAGGACATAGATAATTAGAATGGACAGAGGATCAGGATGATATTCATCGACTGAAACAGGACATAGATAATTAGAATGGACAGAGGATCAGGATGATATTCATCGACTGAAACAGGACATAGATAATTAGAATGGACAGAGGATCAGGATGATATTCATCGACTGAAACAGGACATAGATAATTAGAATGGACAGAGGATCAGGATGATAGTAATTGACTGAAACAGGACATAGATAATTAGAATGGACAGAGGATCAGGATGATAGTAATTGACTGAAACAGGACATAGATAATTAGAATGGTCAGAGGATCAGGATGATATTCATCGACTGAAACAGGACATAGATAATTAGAATAGACAGAGGATCAGGATGATAGTAATTGACTGAAACAGGACACAGATAATTAGAATGGACAGAGGATCAGGATGATATTCATCGACTGAAACAGGACATAGATAATTAGAATGGTCAGAGGATCAGGATGATAGTAATTGACTGAAACAGGACATAGATAATTAGAATAGACAGAGGATCAGGATGATAGTAATTGACTGAAACAGGACACAGATAATTAGAATGGACAGAGGATCAGGATGATATTCATCGACTGAAACAGGACATAGATAATTAGAATGGTCAGAGGATCAGGATGATATTCATCGACTGAAACAGGACATAGATAATTAGAATGGACAGAGGATCAGGATGATATTCATCGACTGAAACAGGACATAGATAATTAGAATGGTCAGAGGATCAGGATGATAGTAATTGACTGAAACAGGACATAGATAATTAGAATAGACAGAGGATCAGGATGATAGTAATTGACTGAAACAGGGCATAGATAATTAGAATGGACAGAGGATCAGGATGATAGTAATTGACTGAAACAGGACATAGATAATTAGAATGGACAGAGGATCAGGATGATATTCATCGACTGAAACAGGACATAGATAATTAGAATGGACAGAGGATCAGGATGATATTCATCGACTGAAACAGGACATAGATAATTAGAATGGACAGAGGATCAGGATGATAGTAATTGACTGAAACAGGACATAGATAATTAGAATGGACAGAGGATCAGGATGATATTCATCGACTGAAACAGGACATAGATAATTAGAATGGACAGAGGATCAGGATGATAGTAATTGACTGAAACAGGACATAGATAATTAGAATGGACAGAGGATCAGGATGATAGTAATTGACTGAAACAGGACATAGATAATTAGAATGGTCAGAGGATCAGGATGATATTCATCGACTGAAACAGGACATAGATAATTAGAATAGACAGAGGATCAGGATGATAGTAATTGACTGAAACAGGACACAGATAATTAGAATGGACAGAGGATCAGGATGATATTCATCGACTGAAACAGGACATAGATAATTAGAATGGTCAGAGGATCAGGATGATAGTAATTGACTGAAACAGGACATAGATAATTAGAATAGACAGAGGATCAGGATGATAGTAATTGACTGAAACAGGACACAGATAATTAGAATGGACAGAGGATCAGGATGATATTCATCGACTGAAACAGGACATAGATAATTAGAATGGTCAGAGGATCAGGATGATATTCATCGACTGAAACAGGACATAGATAATTAGAATGGACAGAGGATCAGGATGATATTCATCGACTGAAACAGGACATAGATAATTAGAATGGTCAGAGGATCAGGATGATAGTAATTGACTGAAACAGGACATAGATAATTAGAATAGACAGAGGATCAGGATGATAGTAATTGACTGAAACAGGGCATAGATAATTAGAATGGACAGAGGATCAGGATGATAGTAATTGACTGAAACAGGACATAGATAATTAGAATGGACAGAGGATCAGGATGATATTCATCGACTGAAACAGGACATAGATAATTAGAATGGACAGAGGATCAGGATGATATTCATCGACTGAAACAGGACATAGATAATTAGAATGGACAGAGGATCAGGATGATAGTAATTGACTGAAACAGGACATAGATAATTAGAATGGACAGAGGATCAGGATGATATTCATCGACTGAAACAGGACATAGATAATTAGAATGGACAGAGGATCAGGATGATAGTAATTGACTGAAACAGGACATAGATAATTAGAATGGACAGAGGATCAGGATGATAGTAATTGACTGAAACAGGACATAGATAATTAGAATGGTCAGAGGATCAGGATGATATTCATCGACTGAAACAGGACATAGATAATTAGAATAGACAGAGGATCAGGATGATAGTAATTGACTGAAACAGGACACAGATAATTAGAATGGACAGAGGATCAGGATGATATTCATCGACTGAAACAGGACATAGATAATTAGAATGGTCAGAGGATCAGGATGATAGTAATTGACTGAAACAGGACATAGATAATTAGAATAGACAGAGGATCAGGATGATAGAAATTGACTGAAACAGGACATAGATAATTAGAATAGACAGAGGATCAGGATGATAGTAATTGACTGAAACAGGGCATAGATAATTAGAATGGACAGAGGATCAGGATGATAGTAATTGACTGAAACAGGACATAGATAATTAGAATGGACAGAGGATCAGGATGATATTCATCGACTGAAACAGGACATAGATAATTAGAATGGACAGAGGATCAGGATGATATTCATCGACTGAAACAGGACATAGATATTTAGAATGGACAGAGGATCAGGATGATAGTAATTGACTGAAACAGGACATAGATAATTAGAATGGACAGAGGATCAGGATGATATTCATCGACTGAAACAGGACATAGATAATTAGAATGGACAGAGGATCAGGATGATAGTAATTGACTGAAACAGGACATAGATAATTAGAATGGACAGAGGATCAGGATGATAGTAATTGACTGAAACAGGACATAGATAATTAGAATGGTCAGAGGATCAGGATGATATTCATCGACTGAAACAGGACATAGATAATTAGAATAGACAGAGGATCAGGATGATAGTAATTGACTGAAACAGGACACAGATAATTAGAATGGACAGAGGATCAGGATGATATTCATCGACTGAAACAGGACATAGATAATTAGAATGGTCAGAGGATCAGGATGATAGTAATTGACTGAAACAGGACATAGATAATTAGAATAGACAGAGGATCAGGATGATAGTAATTGACTGAAACAGGACACAGATAATTAGAATGGACAGAGGATCAGGATGATATTCATCGACTGAAACAGGACATAGATAATTAGAATGGTCAGAGGATCAGGATGATATTCATCGACTGAAACAGGACATAGATAATTAGAATGGACAGAGGATCAGGATGATATTCATCGACTGAAACAGGACATAGATAATTAGAATGGTCAGAGATCAGGATGATAGTAATTGACTGAAACAGGACATAGATAATTAGAATAGACAGAGGATCAGGATGATAGTAATTGACTGAAACAGGACATAGATAATTAGAATGGTCAGAGGATCAGGATGATAGTAATTGACTGAAACAGGACATAGATAATTAGAATGGACAGAGGATCAGGATGATATTAATTGACTGAAACAGGACATAGATAATTAGAATAGACAGAGGATCAGGATGATAGTAATTGACTGAAACAGGACACAGATAATTAGAATAGACAGAGGATCAGGATGATAGTAATTGACTGAAACAGGACGCAGATAATTAGAATAGACAGAGGATCAGGATGATATTCATCGACTGAAACAGGACATAGATAATTAGAATGGACAGAGGATCAGGATGATATTCATCGACTGAAACAGGACATAGATAATTAGAATGGACAGAGGATCAGGATGATAGTAATTGACTGAAACAGGACATAGATAATTAGAATAGACAGAGGATCAGGATGATAGTAATTGACTGAAACAGGACATAGATAATTAGAATAGACAGAGGATCAGGATGATAGTAATTGACTGAAACAGGACATAGATAATTAGAATGGACAGAGGATCAGGATGATAGTAATTGACTGAAACAGGACATAGATAATTAGAATGGTCAGAGGATCAGGATGATATTCATCGACTGAAACAGGACATAGATAATTAGAATAGACAGAGGATCAGGATGATAGTAATTGACTGAAACAGGACACAGATAATTAGAATGGACAGAGGATCAGGATGATATTCATCGACTGAAACAGGACATAGATAATTAGAATGGTCAGAGGATCAGGATGATAGTAATTGACTGAAACAGGACATAGATAATTAGAATAGACAGAGGATCAGGATGATAGAAATTGACTGAAACAGGACATAGATAATTAGAATAGACAGAGGATCAGGATGATAGTAATTGACTGAAACAGGGCATAGATAATTAGAATGGACAGAGGATCAGGATGATAGTAATTGACTGAAACAGGACATAGATAATTAGAATGGACAGAGGATCAGGATGATATTCATCGACTGAAACAGGACATAGATAATTAGAATGGACAGAGGATCAGGATGATATTCATCGACTGAAACAGGACATAGATATTTAGAATGGACAGAGGATCAGGATGATAGTAATTGACTGAAACAGGACATAGATAATTAGAATGGACAGAGGATCAGGATGATATTCATCGACTGAAACAGGACATAGATAATTAGAATGGACAGAGGATCAGGATGATAGTAATTGACTGAAACAGGACATAGATAATTAGAATGGACAGAGGATCAGGATGATAGTAATTGACTGAAACAGGACATAGATAATTAGAATGGTCAGAGGATCAGGATGATATTCATCGACTGAAACAGGACATAGATAATTAGAATAGACAGAGGATCAGGATGATAGTAATTGACTGAAACAGGACACAGATAATTAGAATGGACAGAGGATCAGGATGATATTCATCGACTGAAACAGGACATAGATAATTAGAATGGTCAGAGGATCAGGATGATAGTAATTGACTGAAACAGGACATAGATAATTAGAATAGACAGAGGATCAGGATGATAGTAATTGACTGAAACAGGACACAGATAATTAGAATGGACAGAGGATCAGGATGATATTCATCGACTGAAACAGGACATAGATAATTAGAATGGTCAGAGGATCAGGATGATATTCATCGACTGAAACAGGACATAGATAATTAGAATGGACAGAGGATCAGGATGATATTCATCGACTGAAACAGGACATAGATAATTAGAATGGTCAGAGATCAGGATGATAGTAATTGACTGAAACAGGACATAGATAATTAGAATAGACAGAGGATCAGGATGATAGTAATTGACTGAAACAGGACATAGATAATTAGAATGGTCAGAGGATCAGGATGATAGTAATTGACTGAAACAGGACATAGATAATTAGAATGGACAGAGGATCAGGATGATATTAATTGACTGAAACAGGACATAGATAATTAGAATAGACAGAGGATCAGGATGATAGTAATTGACTGAAACAGGACACAGATAATTAGAATAGACAGAGGATCAGGATGATAGTAATTGACTGAAACAGGACGCAGATAATTAGAATAGACAGAGGATCAGGATGATATTCATCGACTGAAACAGGACATAGATAATTAGAATGGACAGAGGATCAGGATGATATTCATCGACTGAAACAGGACATAGATAATTAGAATGGACAGAGGATCAGGATGATAGTAATTGACTGAAACAGGACATAGATAATTAGAATAGACAGAGGATCAGGATGATAGTAATTGACTGAAACAGGACATAGATAATTAGAATAGACAGAGGATCAGGATGATAGTAATTGACTGAAACAGGACATAGATAATTAGAATGGACAGAGGATCAGGATGATAGTAATTGACTGAAACAGGACATAGATAATTAGAATGGTCAGAGGATCAGGATGATATTCATCGACTGAAACAGGACATAGATAATTAGAATAGACAGAGGATCAGGATGATATTCATCGACTGAAACAGGACATAGATAATTAGAATAGACAGAGGATCAGGATGATAGTAATTGACTGAAACAGGACATAGATAATTAGAATAGACAGAGGATCAGGATGATATTCATCGACTGAAACAGGACATAGATAATTAGAATAGACAGAGGATCAGGATGATAGTAATTGACTGAAACAGGACATAGATAATTAGAATGGACAGAGGATCAGGATGATATTCATCGACTGAAACAGGACATAGATAATTAGAATAGACAGAGGATCAGAATGATATTCATCGACTGAAACAGGACATAGATAATTAGAATAGACAGAGGATCAGGATGATAGTAATTGACTGAAACAGGACATAGATAATTAGAATAGACAGAGGATCAGGATGATATTCATCGACTGAAACAGGACATAGATAATTAGAATAGACAGAGGATCAGGATGATAGTAATTGACTGAAACAGGACATAGATAATTAGAATGGACAGAGGATCAGGATGATATTCATCGACTGAAACAGGACATAGATAATTAGAATGGACAGAGGATCAGGATGATAGTAATTGACTGAAACAGGACATAGATAATTAGAATGGACAGAGGATCAGGATGATAGTAATTGACTGAAACAGGACATAGATAATTAGAAAGGACAGAGGATCAGGATGATAGTCATTGACTGAAACAGGACATGGATTATTAGAATGGACAGAGGATCAGGATGATAGTAATTGACTGAAACAGGACATAGATAATTAGAATAGACAGAGGATCAGGATGATATTCATCGACTGAAACAGGACATAGATAATTAGAATGGACAGAGGATCAGGATGATAGTAATTGACTGAAACAGGACATAGATAATTAGAATAGACAGAGGATCAGGATGATATTCATCGACTGAAACAGGACATAGATAATTAGAATGGACAGAGGATCAGGATGATAGTAATTGACTGAAACAGGACATAGATAATTAGAATGGACAGAGGATCAGGATGATAGTAATTGACTGAAACAGGACATAGATAATTAGAATAGACAGAGGATCAGGATGATATTCATCGACTGAAACAGGACATAGATAATTAGAATAGACAGAGGATCAGGATGATATTCATCGACTGAAACAGGACATAGATAATTAGAATAGACAGACGATCAGGATGATAGTAATTGACTGAAACAGGACATAGATAATTAGAATGGACAGAGGATCAGGATGATAGTAATTGACTGAAACAGGACATAGATAATTAGAATAGACAGAGGATCAGGATGATAGTAATTGACTGAAACAGGACATAGATAATTAGAATGGACAGAGGATCAGGATGATAGTAATTGACTGAAACAGGACATAGATAATTAGAATGGACAGAGGATCAGGATGATAGTAATTGACTGAAACAGGACATAGATAATTAGAATAGACAGAGGATCAGGATGATATTCATCGACTGAAACAGCACATAGATAATTAGAATAGACAGAGGATCAGGATGATATTCATCGACTGAAACAGGACATAGATAATTAGAATAGACAGACGATCAGGATGATAGTAATTGATTGAAACAGGACATAGATAATTAGAATGGACAGAGGATCAGGATGATAGTAATTGACTGAAACAGGACATAGATAATTAGAATGGACAGAGGATCAGGATGATAGTAATTGACTGAAACAGGACATAGATAATTAGAATGGACAGAGGATCAGGATGATATTCATCGACTGAAACAGGACATAGATAATTAGAATGGACAGAGGATCAGGATGATATTCATCGACTGAAACAGGACATAGATAATTAGAATGGACAGAGGATCAGGATGATAGTAATTGACTGAAACAGGACATAAATAATTAGAATGGACAGAGGATCAGGATGATAGTAATTGACTGAAACAGGACATAGATAATTAGAATAGACAGAGGATCAGGATGATAGTAATTGACTGAAACAGGACATAGATAATTAGAATGGACAGAGGATCAGGATGATAGTAATTGACTGAAACAGGACATAGATAATTAGAATGGACAGAGGATCAGGATGATAGTAATTGACTGAAACAGGACATAGATAATTAGAATAGAAAGAGGATCAGGATGATAGTAATTGACTGAAACAGGACATAGATAATTAGAATAGAAAGCGGATCAGGATGATAGTAATTGACTGAAACAGGACATAGATAATTAGAATAGACAGAGGATCAGGATGATATTCATCGACTGAAACAGGACGTAGATAATTAGAATGGACAGAGGATCAGGATGATAATAATTGACTGAAACAGGACATAGATAATTAGAATGGACAGAGGATCAGGATGATAGTAATTGACTGAAACAGGACATAGATAATTAGAATAGACAGAGGATCAGGATGATAGTAATTGACTGAAACAGGACATAGATAATTAGAATAGACAGAGGATCAGGATGATAGTAATTGACTGAAACGGACATAGATAATTAGAATGGACAGAGGATCAGGATGATAGTAATTGACTGAAACAGGACATAGATAATTAGAATAGACAGAGGATCAGGATGATATTCATCGACTGAAACAGGACATAGATAATTAGAATGGACAGAGGATCAGGATGATAGTAATTGACTGAAACAGGACATAGATAATTAGAATGGACAGAGGATCAGGATGATATTCATCGACTGAAACAGGACATAGATAATTAGAATGGACAGAGGATCAGGATGATATTCATCGACTGAAACAGGACACAGATAATTAGAATAGACAGAGGATCAGGATGATAGTAATTGACTGAAATAGGACATAGATAATTAGAATGGACAGAGGATCAGGATGATATTCATCGACTGAAACAGGACATAGATAATTAGAATGGTCAGAGGATCAGGATGATATTCATCGACTGAAACAGGACACAGATAATTAGAATATACAGAGGATCAGGATGATAGTAATTGACTGAAACAGGACATAGATAATTAGAATGGACAGAGGATCAGGATGATAGTAATTGACTGAAACAGGACATAGATAATTAGAATGGACAGAGGATCAGGATGATAGTAATTGACTGAAACAGGACATAGATAATTAGAATGGTCAGAGGATCAGGATGATATTCATCGACTGAAACAGGACACAGATAATTAGAATGGACAGAGGATCAGGATGATAGTAATTGACTGAAACAGGACACAGATAATTAGAATCGACAGAGGATCAGGATGATAGTAATTGACTGAAACAGGACATAGATAATCAGAATAGACAGAGGATCAGGATGATAGTAATTGACTGAAACAGGACATAGATAATTAGAATGGTCAGAGGATCAGGATGATATTCATCGACTGAAACAGGACACAGATAATTAGAATAGACAGAGGATCAGGATGATAGTAATTGACTGAAACAGGACATAGATAATTAGAATGGACAGAGGATCAGGATGATAGTAATTGACTGAAAAAGGACATAGATAATTAGAATGGACAGATGATCAGGATGATATTCATCGACTGAAACAGGACATAGATAATTAGAATAGACAGAGGATCAGGATGATAGTAATTGACTGAAACAGGACATAGATAATTAGAATGGACAGAGGATCAGGATGATAGTAATTGACTGAAACAGGACATAGATAATTAGAATAGACAGAGGATCAGGATGATATTCATCGACTGAAACAGGACATAGATAATTAGAATAGACAGAGGATCAGGATGATAGTAATTGACTGAAACAGGACATAGATAATTAGAATGGACAGAGGATCAGGATGATAGTAATTGACTGAAACAGGACACAGATAATTAGAATGGACAGAGGATCAGGATGATAGTAATTGACTGAAACAGGACATAGATAATTAGAATGGACAGAGGATCAGGATGATAGTAATTGACTGAAAAAGGACATAGATAATTAGATTGGACAGAGGATCAGGATGATAGTAATTGACTGAAACAGGACATAGATAATTAGAATAGACAGAGGATCAGGATGATATTCATCGACTGAAACAGGACATAGATAATTAGAATAGACAGAGGATCAGGATGATAGTAATTGACTGAAACAGGACATAGATAATTAGAATGGACAGAGGATCAGGATGATAGTAATTGACTGAAACAGGACATAGATAATTAGAATAGACAGAGGATCAGGATGATATTCATCGACTGAAACAGGACATAGATAATTAGAATGGACAGAGGATCAGGATGATAGTAATTGACTGAAACAGGACATAGATAATTAGAATAGACAGAGGATCAGGATGATATTCATCGACTGAAACAGGACATAGATAATTAGAATGGACAGAGGATCAGGATGATATTCATCGACTGAAACAGGACATAGATAATTAGAATAGACAGAGGATCAGGATGATAGTAATTGACTGAAACAGGACATAGATAATTAGAATGGACAGAGGATCAGGATGATAGTAATTGACTGAAACAGGACATAGATAATTAGAATAGACAGAGGATCAGGATGATATTCATCGACTGAAAAAGGACATAGATAATTAGAATGGACAGAGGATCAGGATGATAGTAATTGACTGAAACAGGACATAGATAATTAGAATGGAGAGAGGATCAGGATGATATTCATCGACTGAAACAGGACATAGATAATTAGAATAGACAGAGGATCAGGATGATATTCATCGACTGAAACAGGACATAGATAATTAGAATAGACAGATGATCAGGATGATATTCATCGACTGAAACAGGACATAGATAATTAGAATAGACAGAGGATCAGGATGATAGTAATTGACTGAAACAGGACATAGATAATTAGAATGGACAGAGGAACAGGATGATAGTAATTGACTGAAACAGGACAATAATAATTAGAATAGACAGAGGATCAGGATGATATTCATCGACTGAAACAGGACATAGATAATTAGAATAGACAGAGGATCAGGATGATAGTAATTGACTGAAACAGGACATAGATAATTAGAATGGACAGAGGATCAGGATGATAGTAATTGACTGAAAAAGGACATAGATAATTAGAATGGACAGAGGATCAGGATGATAGTAATTGACTGAAACAGGACATAGATAATTAGAGTAGACAGAGGATCAGGATGATAGTAATTGACTGAAACAGGACATAGATAATTAGAATAGACAGAGGATCAGGATGATAGTAATTGACTGAAACAGGACATAGATAATTAGAATGGACAGAGGATCATGATGATAGTAATTGACTGAAACAGGACATAGATAATTAGAATGGACAGAGGATCAGGATGATATTCATCGACTGAAACAGGACGCAGATAATTAGAATGGACAGAGGATCAGGATGATAGTAATTGACTGAAACAGGACATAGATAATTAGAATAGACAGAGGATCAGGATGATATTAATTGACTGAAACAGGACATAGATAATTAGAATGGACAGAGGATCAGGATGATAGTAATTGACTGAAACAGGACATAGATAATTAGAATGGACAGAGGATCAGGATGATAGTAATTGACTGAAACAGGACATAGATAATTAGAATAGACAGAGGATCAGGATGATAGTAATTGACTGAAACAGGACATAGATAATTAGAATGGACAGAGGATCAGGATGATAGTAATTGACTGAAACAGGACATAGATAATTAGAATAGACAGAGGATCAGGATGATAGTAATTGACTGAAACAGGACATAGATAATCAGAATAGACAGAGGATCAGGATGATATTCATCGACTGAAACAGGACATAGATAATTAGAATGGACAGAGGATCAGGATGATAGTAATTGACTGAAACAGGACATAGATAATTAGAATGGACAGAGGGTCAGGATGATAGTAATTGACTGAAACAGGACATCGATAATTAGAATAGACAGAGGATCAGGATGATAGTAATTGACTGAAACAGGACATAGATAATTAGAATGGACAGAGGATCAGGATGATATTCATCGACTGAAACAGGACATAGATAATTAGAATGGACAGAGGATCAGGATGATATTCATCGACTGAAACAGGACATAGATAATTAGAATGGACAGAGGATCAGGATGATATTCATCGACTGAAACAGGACATAGATAATTAGAATGGACAGAGGATCAGGATGATAGTAATTGACTGAAACAGGACATAGATAATTAGAATAGACAGAGGATCAGGATGATAGTAATTGACTGAAACAGGACATAGATAATTAGAATAGACAGAGGATCAGGATGATAGTAATTGACTGAAACAGGACATAGATAATTAGAATGGACAGAGGATCAGGATGATATTAATTGACTGAAACAGGACATAGATAATTAGAATAGACAGAGGATCAGGATGATATTCATCGACTGAAACAGGACATAGATAATTAGAATGGACAGAGGATCAGGATGATATTCATCGACTGAAACAGGACATAGATAATTAGAATGGACAGAGGATCAGGATGATAGTAATTGACTGAAACAGGACATAGATAATTAGAATGGACAGAGGATCAGGATGATATTCATCGACTGAAACAGGACATAGATAATTAGAATAGACAGAGGATCAGGATGATAGTAATTGACTGAAACATGACATAGATAATTAGAATGGACAGAGGATCAGGATGATAGTAATTGACTGAAACAGGACATAGATAATTAGAATAGACAGAGGATCAGGATGATATTCATCGACTGAAACAGGACATAGATAATTAGAATGGACAGAGGATCAGGATGATATTCATCGACTGAAACAGGACATAGATAATTAGAATGGACAGAGGATCAGGATGATAGTAATTGACTGAAACAGGACATAGATAATTAGAATGGACAGAGGATCAGGATGATATTCATCGACTGAAACAGGACATAGATAATTAGAATGGACAGAGGATCAGGATGATAGTAATTGACTGAAACAGGACATAGATAATTAGAATGGACAGAGGATCAGGATGATATTCATCGACTGAAACAGGACATAGATAATTAGAATGGACAGAGGATCAGGATGATAGTAATTGACTGAAACAGGACATAGATAATTAGAATGGACAGAGGATCAGGATGATATTCATCGACTGAAACAGGACATAGATAATTAGAATGGACAGAGGATCAGGATGATAGTAATTGACTGAAACAGGACATAGATAATTAGAATGGACAGAGGATCAGGATGATAGTAATTGACTGAAACAGGACATAGATAATTAGAATGGACAGAGGATCAGGATGATATTCATCGACTGAAACAGGACATAGATAATTAGAATGGACAGAGGATCAGGATGATAGTAATTGACTGAAACAGGACATAGATAATTAGAATGGACAGAGGATCAGGATGATATTCATCGACTGAAACAGGACATAGATAATTAGAATGGACAGAGGATCAGGATGATAGTAATTGACTGAAACAGGACATAGATAATTAGAATGGACAGAGGATCAGGATGATAGTAATTGACTGAAACAGGACATAGATAATTAGAATGGACAGAGGATCAGGATGATATTCATCGACTGAAACAGGACATAGATAATTAGAATGGACAGAGGATCAGGATGATAGTAATTGACTGAAACAGGACATAGATAATTAGAATGGACAGAGAATCAGGATGATAGTAATTGACTGAAAAAGGACATAGATAATTAGAATAGACAGAGGATCAGGATGATATTCATCGACTGAAACAGGACATAGATAATTAGAATGGACAGAGGATCAGGATGATAGTAATTGACTGAAACAGGACATAGATAATTAGAATGGACAGAGGATCAGGATGATAGTAATTGACTGAAACAGGACATAGATAATTAGAATAGACAGAGGATCAGGATGATAGTAATTGACTGAAACAGGACATAGATAATTAGAATGGACAGAGGATCAGGATGATAGTAATTGACTGAAACAGGACATAGATAATTAGAATAGACAGAGGATCAGGATGATAGTAATTGACTGAAACAGGACATAGATAATCAGAATGGACAGAGGATCAGGATGATATTCATCGACTGAAACAGGACATAGATAATTAGAATGGACAGAGGATAGGATGATAGTAATTGACTGAAACAGGACATAGATAATTAGAATGGACAGAGGATCAGGATGATAGTAATTGACTGAAACAGGACATAGATAATTAGAATAGACAGAGGATCAGGATGATAGTAATTGACTGAAACAGGACATAGATAATTAGAATGGACAGATGATCAGGATGATAGTAATTGACTGAAACAGGACATAGATAATTAGAATAGACAGAGGATCAGGATGATAGTAATTGACTGAAACAGGACATAGATAATCAGAATGGACAGAGGATCAGGATGATATTCATCGACTGAAACAGGACATAGATAATTAGAATGGACAGAGGATCAGGATGATAGTAATTGACTGAAACAGGACATAGATAATTAGAATAGACAGAGGATCAGGATGATAGTAATTGACTGAAACAGGACATAGATAATTAGAATGGACAGAGGATCAGGATGATAGTAATTGACTGAAACAGGACATAGATAATTAGAATAGACAGAGGATCAGGATGATAGTAATTGACTGAAACATGACATAGATAATTAGAATGGACAGAGGATCAGGATGATATTCATCGACTGAAACAGGACATAGATAATTAGAATGGACAGAGGATCAGGATGATAGTAATTGACTGAAACAGGACATAGATAATTAGAATGGACAGAGGATCAGGATGATAGTAATTGACTGAAACAGGACATAGATAATTAGAATGGACAGAGGATCAGGATGATATTCATCGACTGAAAAAGGACATAGATAATTAGAATGGACAGAGGATCAGGATGATAGTAATTGACTGAAACAGGACATAGATAATTAGAATGGACAGAGGATCAGGATGATAGTAATTGACTGAAACAGGACATAGATAATTAGAATGGACAGAGGATCAGGATGATATTCATCGACTGAACAGGACATAGATAATTAGAATGGACAGAGGATCAGGATGATAGTAATTGACTGAAACAGGACATAGATAATTAGAATGGACAGAGGATCAGGATGATAGTAATTGACTGAAACAGGACATAGATAATTAGAATAGACAGAGGATCAGGATGATATTCATCGACTGAAACAGGACATAGATAATTAGAATGGACAGAGGATCAGGATGATAGTAATTGACTGAAACAGGACATAGATAATTAGAATGGACAGAGGATCAGGATGATAGTAATTGACTGAAACAGGACATAGATAATTAGAATAGACAGAGGATCAGGATGATATTCATCGACTGAAACAGGACATAGATAATTAGAATGGACAGAGGATCAGGATGATAGTAATTGACTGAAACAGGACATAGATAATTAGAATGGACAGAGGATCAGGATGATATTCATCGACTGAAACAGGACATAGATAATTAGAATGGACAGAGGATCAGGATGATAGTAATTGACTGAAACAGGACATAGATAATTAGAATGGACAGAGGATCAGGATGATAGTAATTGACTGAAACAGGACATAGATAATTAGAATGGACAGAGGATCAGGATGATATTCATCGACTGAAACAGGACATAGATAATTAGAATGGACAGAGGATCAGGATGATAGTAATTGACTGAAACAGGACATAGATAATTAGAATGGACAGAGGATCAGGATGATATTCATCGACTGAAACAGGACACAGATAATTAGAATGGACAGAGGATCAGGATGATAGTAATTGACTGAAACAGGACATAGATAATTAGAATGGACAGAGGATCAGGATGATAGTAATTGACTGAAACAGGACATAGATAATTAGAATGGACAGAGGATCAGGATGATATTCATCGACTGAAACAGGACATAGATAATTAGAATGGACAGAGGATCAGGATGATAGTAATTGACTGAAACAGGACATAGATAATTAGAATGGACAGAGGATCAGGATGATATTCATCGACTGAAACAGGACATAGATAATTAGAATGGACAGAGGATCAGGATGATAGTAATTGACTGAAACAGGACATAGATAATTAGAATGGACAGAGGATCAGGATGATAGTAATTGACTGAAACAGGACATAGATAATTAGAATGGACAGAGGATCAGGATGATATTCATCGACTGAAACAGGACATAGATAATTAGAATGGACAGAGGATCAGGATGATAGTAATTGACTGAAACAGGACATAGATAATTAGAATGGACAGAGAATCAGGATGATAGTAATTGACTGAAAAAGGACATAGATAATTAGAATAGACAGAGGATCAGGATGATATTCATCGACTGAAACAGGACATAGATAATTAGAATGGACAGAGGATCAGGATGATAGTAATTGACTGAAACAGGACATAGATAATTAGAATGGACAGAGGATCAGGATGATAGTAATTGACTGAAACAGGACATAGATAATTAGAATAGACAGAGGATCAGGATGATAGTAATTGACTGAAACAGGACATAGATAATTAGAATGGACAGAGGATCAGGATGATAGTAATTGACTGAAACAGGACATAGATAATTAGAATAGACAGAGGATCAGGATGATAGTAATTGACTGAAACAGGACATAGATAATCAGAATGGACAGAGGATCAGGATGATATTCATCGACTGAAACAGGACATAGATAATTAGAATGGACAGAGGATAGGATGATAGTAATTGACTGAAACAGGACATAGATAATTAGAATGGACAGAGGATCAGGATGATAGTAATTGACTGAAACAGGACATAGATAATTAGAATAGACAGAGGATCAGGATGATAGTAATTGACTGAAACAGGACATAGATAATTAGAATGGACAGATGATCAGGATGATAGTAATTGACTGAAAACAGGACATAGATAATTAGAATAGACAGAGGATCAGGATGATAGTAATTGACTGAAACAGGACATAGATAATCAGAATGGACAGAGGATCAGGATGATATTCATCGACTGAAACAGGACATAGATAATTAGAATGGACAGAGGATCAGGATGATAGTAATTGACTGAAACAGGACATAGATAATTAGAATAGACAGAGGATCAGGATGATAGTAATTGACTGAAACAGGACATAGATAATTAGAATGGACAGAGGATCAGGATGATAGTAATTGACTGAAACAGGACATAGATAATTAGAATAGACAGAGGATCAGGATGATAGTAATTGACTGAAACATGACATAGATAATTAGAATGGACAGAGGATCAGGATGATATTCATCGACTGAAACAGGACATAGATAATTAGAATGGACAGAGGATCAGGATGATAGTAATTGACTGAAACAGGACATAGATAATTAGAATGAACAGAGGATCAGGATGATAGTAATTGACTGAAACAGGACATAGATAATTAGAATGGACAGAGGATCAGGATGATATTCATCGACTGAAACAGGACATAGATAATTAGAATGGACAGAGGATCAGGATGATAGTAATTGACTGAAACAGGACATAGATAATTAGAATGGACAGAGGATCAGGATGATAGTAATTGACTGAAACAGGACATAGATAATTAGAATGGACAGAGGATCAGGATGATATTCATCGACTGAAACAGGACATAGATAATTAGAATGGACAGAGGATCAGGATGATAGTAATTGACTGAAACAGGACATAGATAATTAGAATGGACAGAGGATCAGGATGATAGTAATTGACTGAAACAGGACATAGATAATTAGAATAGACAGAGGATCAGGATGATATTCATCGACTGAAACAGGACATAGATAATTAGAATGGACAGAGGATCAGGATGATAGTAATTGACTGAAACAGGACATAGATAATTAGAATGGACAGAGGATCAGGATGATAGTAATTGACTGAAACAGGACATAGATAATTAGAATAGACAGAGGATCAGGATGATATTCATCGACTGAAACAGGACATAGATAATTAGAATGGACAGAGGATCAGGATGATAGTAATTGACTGAAACAGGACATAGATAATTAGAATGGACAGAGGATCAGGATGATATTCATCGACTGAAACAGGACATAGATAATTAGAATGGACAGAGGATCAGGATGATAGTAATTGACTGAAACAGGACATAGATAATTAGAATGGACAGAGGATCAGGATGATAGTAATTGACTGAAACAGGACATAGATAATTAGAATGGACAGAGGATCAGGATGATATTCATCGACTGAAACAGGACATAGATAATTAGAATGGACAGAGGATCAGGATGATAGTAATTGACTGAAACAGGACATAGATAATTAGAATGGACAGAGGATCAGGATGATATTCATCGACTGAAACAGGACACAGATAATTAGAATGGACAGAGGATCAGGATGATAGTAATTGACTGAAACAGGACATAGATAATTAGAATGGACAGAGGATCAGGATGATAGTAATTGACTGAAACAGGACATAGATAATTAGAATAGACAGAGGATCAGGATGATATTCATCGACTGAAACAGGACATAGATAATTAGAATGGACAGAGGATCAGGATGATAGTAATTGACTGAAACAGGACATAGATAATTAGAATGGACAGAGGATCAGGATGATATTCATCGACTGAAACAGGACATAGATAATTAGAATAGACAGAGGATCAGGATGATAGTAATTGACTGAAACAGGACATAGATAATTAGAATGGACAGAGGATCAGGATGATATTCATCGACTGAAACAGGACATAGATAATTAGAATGGACAGAGGATCAGGATGATAGTAATTGACTGAAACAGGACATAGATAATTAGAATGGACAGAGGATCAGGATGATATTCATCGACTGAAACAGGACATAGATAATTAGAATGGACAGAGGATCAGGATGATAGTAATTGACTGAAACAGGACATAGATAATTAGAATGGACAGAGGATCATGCTGATAGTAATTGACTGAAACAAGACATAGATAATTAGAATGGACAGAGGATCAGGATGATAGTAATTGACTGAAACAGGACATAGATAATTAGAATGGACAGAGGATCAGGATGATAGTAATTGACTGAAACAGGACATAGATAATTAGAATGGACAGAGGATCAGGATGATAGTAATTGACAGAAACAGGACATAGATAATTAGAATGGACAGAGGATCAGGATGATACTAATTGACTGAAACAGGACATAGATAATTAGAATGGACAGAGGATCAGGATGATAGTAATTGACTGAAACAGGACATAGATAATTAGAAATGACAGAGGATCAGGATGATATTCATCGACTGAAACAGGACATAGATAATTAGAATGGACAGAGGATCAGGATGATAGTAATTGACTGAAACAGGACATAGATAATTAGAATGGACAGAGGATCAGGATGATATTCATCGACTGAAACAGGACATAGATAATTAGAATGGACAGAGGATCAGGATGATAGTAATTGACTGAAACAGGACATAGATAATTAGAATGGACAGAGGATCAGGATGATATTCATCGACTGAAACAGGACATAGATAATTAGAATGGACAGAGGATCAGGATGATAGTAATTGACTGAAACAGGACATAGATAATTAGAATAGACAGAGGATCAGGATGATAGTAATTGACTGAAACAGGACATAGATAATTAGAATGGACAGAGGATCAGGATGATATTCATCGACTGAAACAGGACATAGATAATTAGAATGGACAGAGGATCAGGATGATAGTAATTGACTGAAACAGGACATAGATAATTAGAATGGACAGAGAATCAGGATGATAGTAATTGACTGAAAAAGGACATAGATAATTAGAATAGACAGAGGATCAGTATGATATTCATCGACTGAAACAGGACATAGATAATTAGAATGGACAGAGGATCAGGATGATAGTAATTGACTGAAACAGGACATAGATAATTAGAATGGACAGAGGATCAGGATGATAGTAATTGACTGAAACAGGACATAGATAATTAGAATAGACAGAGGATCAGGATGATAGTAATTGACTGAAACAGGACATAGATAATTAGAATGGACAGAGGATCAGGATGATAGTAATTGACTGAAACAGGACATGGATAATTAGAATAGACAGAGGATCAGGATGATAGTAATTGACTGAAACAGGACATAGATAATCAGAATGGACAGAGGATCAGGATGATATTCATCGACTGAAACAGGACATAGATAATTAGAATGGACAGAGGATAGGATGATAGTAATTGACTGAAACAGGACATAGATAATTAGAATGGACAGAGGATCAGGATGATAGTAATTGACTGAAACAGGACATAGATAATTAGAATAGACAGAGGATCAGGATGATAGTAATTGACTGAAACAGGACATAGATAATTAGAATGGACAGAGGATCAGGATGATAGTAATTGACTGAAATAGGACATAGATAATTAGAATAGACAGAGGATCAGGATGATAGTAATTGACTGAAACAGGACATAGATAATCAGAATGGACAGAGGATCAGGATGATATTCATCGACTGAAACAGGACATAGATAATTAGAATGGACAGAGGATCAGGATGATAGTAATTGACTGAAACAGGACATAGATAATTAGAATAGACAGAGGATCAGGATGATAGTAATTGACTGAAACAGGACATAGATAATTAGAATGGACAAAGGATCAGGATGATAGTAATTGACTGAAACAGGACATAGATAATTAGAATAGACAGAGGATCAGGATGATAGTAATTGACTGAAACATGACATAGATAATTAGAATGGACAGAGGATCAGGATGATATTCATCGACTGAAACAGGACATAGATAATTAGAATGGACAGAGGATCAGGATGATAGTAATTGACTGAAACAGGACATAGATAATTAGAATGGACAGAGGATCAGGATGATAGTAATTGACTGAAACAGGACATAGATAATTAGAATGGAACAGAGGATCAGGAAGATATTCATCGACTGAAACAGGACATAGATAATTAGAATGGACAGAGGATCAGGATGATAGTAATTGACTGAAACAGGACATAGATAATTAGAATGGACAGAGGATCAGGATGATAGTAATTGAATGAAACAGGACATAGATAATTAGAATGGACAGAGGATCAGGATGATATTCATCGACTGAAACAGGACATAGATAATTAGAATGGACAGAGGATCAGGATGATAGTAATTGACTGAAACAGGACATAGATAATTAGAATGGACAGAGGATCAGGATGATAGTAATTGACTGAAACAGGACATAGATAATTAGAATAGACAGAGGATCAGGATGATATTCATCGACTGAAACAGGACATAGATAATTAGAATGGACAGAGGATCAGGATGATAGTAATTGACTGAAACAGGACATAGATAATTAGAATGGACAGAGGATCAGGATGATAGTAATTGACTGAAACAGGACATAGATAATTAGAATAGACAGAGGATCAGGATGATATTCATCGACTGAAACAGGACATAGATAATTAGAATGGACAGAGGATCAGGATGATAGTAATTGACTGAAACAGGACATAGATAATTAGAATGGACAGAGGATCAGGATGATATTCATCGACTGAAACAGGACATAGATAATTAGAATGGACAGAGGATCAGGATGATAGTAATTGACTGAAACAGGACATAGATAATTAGAGTGGACAGAGGATCAGGATGATATTCATCGACTGAAACAGGACATAGATAATTAGAATGGACAGAGGATCAGGATGATAGTAATTGACTGAAACAGGACATAGATAATTAGAATGGACAGAGGATCAGGATGATATTCATCGACTGAAACAGGACATAGATAATTAGAATGGACAGAGGATCAGGATGATAGTAATTGACTGAAACAGGACATAGATAATTAGAATGGACAGAGGATCAGGATGATAGTAATTGACTGAAACAGGACATAGATAATTAGAATAGACAGAGGATCAGGATGATATTCATCGACTGAAACAGGACATAGATAATTAGAATGGACAGAGGATCAGGATGATAGTAATTGACTGAAACAGGACATAGATAATTAGAATGGACAGAGGATCAGGATGATATTCATCGACTGAAACAGGACATAGATAATTAGAATAGACAGAGGATCAGGATGATAGTAATTGACTGAAACAGGACATAGATAATTAGAATGGACAGAGGATCAGGATGATATTCATCGACTGAAACAGGACATAGATAATTAGAATGGACAGAGGATCAGGATGATAGTAATTGACTGAAACAGGACATAGATAATTAGAATGGACAGAGGATCAGGATGATATTCATCGACTGAAACAGGACATAGATAATTAGAATGGACAGAGGATCAGGATGATAGTAATTGACTGAAACAGGACATAGATAATTAGAATGGACAGAGGATCATGATGATAGTAATTGACTGAAACAAGACATAGATAATTAGAATGGACAGAGGATCAGGATGATAGTAATTGACTGAAACAGGACATAGATAATTAGAATGGACAGAGGATCAGGATGATATTCATCGACTGAAACAGGACATAGATAATTAGAATGGACAGAGGATCAGGATGATAGTAATTGACTGAAACAGGACATAGATAATTAGAATGGACAGAGGATCATGATGATAGTAATTGACTGAAACAAGACATAGATAATTAGAATGGACAGAGGATCAGGATGATAGTAATTGACTGAAACAGGACATAGATAATTAGAATGGACAGAGGATCAGGATGATAGTAATTGACTGAAACAGGACATAGATAATTAGAATGGACAGAGGATCAGGATGATATTCATCGACTGAAACAGGACATAGATAATTAGAATGGACAGAGGATCAGGATGATAGTAATTGACTGAAACAGGACATAGATAATTAGAGTGGACAGAGGATCAGGATGATAGTAATTGACTGAAACAGGACATAGATAATTAGAATGGACAGAGGATCAGGATGATATTCATCGACTGAAACAGGACATAGATAATTAGAATGGACAGAGGATCAGGATGATAGTAATTGACTGAAACAAGACATAGATAATTAGAATGGACAGAGGATCAGGATGATAGTAATTGACTGAAACAGGACATAGATAATCAGAATAGACAGAGGATCAGGATGATAGTAATTGACTGAAACAGGACATAGATAATTAGAATGGACAGAGGATCAGGATGATATTCATCGACTGAAACAGGACATAGATAATTAGAATAGACAGAGGATCAGGATGATAGTAATTGACTGAAACAGGACATAGATAATCAGAATAGACAGAGGATCAGGATGAAAGTAATTGACTGAAACAGGACATAGATAATTAGAATGGACAGAGGATCAGGATGATATTCATCGACTGAAACAGGACATAGATAATTAGAATGGACAGAGGATCAGGATGATAGTAATTGACTGAAACAGGACATAGATAATTAGAATGGACAGAGGATCAGGATGATAGTAATTGACTGAAACAGGACATAGATAATTAGAATGGACAGAGGATCAGGATGATAGTAATTGACTGAAACAGGACATAGATAATTAGAATGGACAGAGGATCAGGATGATATTCATCGACTGAAACAGGACATAGATAATTAGAATGGACAGAGGATCAGGATGATAGTAATTGACTGAAACAGGACATAGATAATTAGAATGGACAGAGGATCAGGATGATATTCATCGACTGAAACAGGACATAGATAATTAGAATAGACAGAGGATCAGGATGATAGTAATTGACTGAAACAGGACATAGATAATTAGAATGGACAGAGGATCAGGATGATAGTAATTGAATGAAACAGGACATAGATAATTAGAATAGACAGAGGATCAGGATGATAGTAATTGACTGAAACAGGACATAGATAATTAGAATAGACAGAGGATCAGGATGATAGTAATTGACTGAAACAGGACATAGATAATTAGAATAGACAGAGGATCAGGATGATAGTAATTGACTGAAATAGGACATAGATAATTAGAATGGACAGAGGATCAGGATGATAGTAATTGACTGAAACAGGACATAGATAATTAGAATGGACAGAGGATCAGGATGATATTCATCGACTGAAACAGGACATAGATAATTAGAATGGACAGAGGATCAGGATGATAGTAATTGACTGAAACAGGACATAGATAATTAGAATGGACAGAGGATCAGGATGATATTCATCGACTGAAACAGGACATAGATAATTAGAATGGACAGAGGATCAGGATGATAGTAATTGACTGAAACAGGACATAGATAATTAGAATGGACAGAGGATCAGGATGATATTCATCGACTG
Organism: Heterodontus francisci; assembly: GCF_036365525.1. Classification (NCBI taxonomy): domain Eukaryota; kingdom Metazoa; phylum Chordata; class Chondrichthyes; order Heterodontiformes; family Heterodontidae; genus Heterodontus; species Heterodontus francisci. The sequence continues at coordinate 1,606,522 of NW_027140520.1, forward strand.
AAACAGGACATAGATAATTAGAATGGACAGAGGATCAGGATGCTATTCATCGACTGAAACAGGACATAGATAATTAGAATGGACAGAGGATCAGGATGATAGTAATTGACTGAAACAGGACATAGATAATTAGAATAGACAGAGGATCAGGATGATAGTAATTGACTGAAACAGGACATAGATAATTAGAATAGACAGAGGATCAGGATGATAGTAATTGACAGAAACAGGACATAGATAATTAGAATGGACAGAGATCAGGATGATATTCATCGACTGAAACAGGACATAGATAATTAGAATGGACAGAGGATCAGGATGATATTCATCGACTGAAACAGGACATAGATAATTAGAATGGACAGAGGATCAGGATGATATTCATCGACTGAAACAGGACATAGATAATTAGAATAGACAGAGGATCAGGATGATAGTAATTGACTGAAACAGGACATAGATAATTAGAATAGACAGAGGATCAGGATGATAGTAATTAACTGAAACAGGACATAGATAATTAGAATGGACAGAGGATCAGGATGATAGTAATTGACTGAAACAGGACATAGATAATTAGAATGGACAGAGGATCAGGATGATAGTAATTGACTGAAACAGGACATAGATAATCAGAATAGACAGAGGATCAGGATGATAGTAATTGACTGAAACAGGACATAGATAATTAGAATGGACAGAGGATCAGGATGATATTCATCGACTGAAACAGGACATAGATAATTAGAATAGACAGAGGATCAGGATGATAGTAATTGACTGAAACAGGACATAGATAATCAGAATAGAAAGAGGATCAGGATGAAAGTAATTGACTGAAACAGGACATAGATAATTAGAATGGACAGAGGATCAGGATGATATTCATCGACTGAAACAGGACATAGATAATTAGAATGGACAGAGGATCAGGATGATAGTAATTGACTGAAACAGGACATAGATAATTAGAATGGACAGAGGATCAGGATGATAGTAATTGACTGAAACAGGACATAGATAATTAGAATGGACAGAGGATCAGGATGATAGTAATTGACTGAAACAGGACATAGATAATTAGAATGGACAGAGGATCAGGATGATATTCATCGACTGAAACAGGACATAGATAATTAGAATGGACAGAGGATCAGGATGATAGTAATTGACTGAAACAGGACATAGATAATTAGAATGGACAGAGGATCAGGATGATATTCATCGACTGAAACAGGACATAGATAATTAGAATAGACAGAGGATCAGGATGATAGTAATTGACTGAAACAGGACATAGATAATTAGAATGGACAGAGGATCAGGATGATAGTAATTGAATGAAACAGGACATAGATAATTAGAATAGACAGAGGATCAGGATGATAGTAATTGACTGAAACAGGACATAGATAATTAGAATAGACAGAGGATCAGGATGATAGTAATTGACTGAAACAGGACATAGATAATTAGAATAGACAGAGGATCAGGATGATAGTAATTGACTGAAATAGGACATAGATAATTAGAATGGACAGAGGATCAGGATGATAGTAATTGACTGAAACAGGACATAGATAATTAGAATGGACAGAGGATCAGGATGATATTCATCGACTGAAACAGGACATAGATAATTAGAATGGACAGAGGATCAGGATGATAGTAATTGACTGAAACAGGACATAGATAATTAGAATGGACAGAGGATCAGGATGATATTCATCGACTGAAACAGGACATAGATAATTAGAATGGACAGAGGATCAGGATGATAGTAATTGACTGAAACAGGACATAGATAATTAGAATGGACAGAGGATCAGGATGATATTCATCGACTGAAACAGGACATAGATAATTAGAATGGACAGAGGATCAGGATGATAGTAATTGACTGAAACAGGACATAGATAATTAGAATAGACAGAGGATCAGGATGATAGTAATTGACTGAAACAGGACATAGATAATTAGAATAGACAGAGGATCAGGATGATAGTAATTGACAGAAACAGGACATAGATAATTAGAATGGACAGAGATCAGGATGATATTCATCGACTGAAACAGGACATAGATAATTAGAATGGACAGAGGATCAGGATGATATTCATCGACTGAAACAGGACATAGATAATTAGAATGGACAGAGGATCAGGATGATATTCATCGACTGAAACAGGACATAGATAATTAGAATAGACAGAGGATCAGGATGATAGTAATTGACTGAAACAGGACATAGATAATTAGAATAGACAGAGGATCAGGATGATAGTAATTGACTGAAACAGGACATAGATAATTAGAATGGACAGAGGATCAGGATGATAGTAATTGACTGAAACAGGACATAGATAATTAGAATGGACAGAGGATCAGGATGATATTCATCGACTGAAACAGGACATAGATAATTAGAATGGACAGAGGATCAGGATGATAGTAATTGACTGAAACAGGACATAGATAATTAGAATGGACAGAGGATCAGGATGATAGTAATTGACTGAAACAGGACATAGATAATTAGAATGGACAGAGGATCAGGATGATATTCATCGACTGAAACAGGACATAGATAATTAGAATGGACAGAGGATCAGGATGATAGTAATTGACTGAAACAGGACATAGATAATTAGAATGGACAGAGGATCAGGATGATAGTCATTGACTGAAACAGTACATAGATAATTAGAATAGACAGAGGATCAGGATGATATTCATCGACTGAAACAGGACATAGATAATTAGAATGGACAGAGGATCAGGATGATAGCAATTGACTGAAACAGGACATAGATAATTAGAATGGACAGAGGATCAGGATGATAGTAATTGACTGAAACAGGACATAGATAATTAGAATGGACAGAGGATCAGGATGATAGTAATTGACTGAAACAGGACATAGATAATTAGAATGGACAGAGGATCAGGATGATATTCATCGACTGAAACAGGACATAGATAATTAGAATGGACAGAGGATCAGGATGATAGTAATTGACTGAAACAGGACATAGATAATTAGAATGGACAGAGGATCAGGATGATAGTAATTGACTGAAACAGTACATAGATAATTAGAATAGACAGAGGATCAGGATGATATTCATCGACTGAAGCAGGACATAGATAATTAGAATGGACAGAGGATCAGGATGATAGTAATTGACTGAAACAGGACATAGATAATTAGAATGGACAGAGGATCAGGATGATAGTAATTGACTGAAACAGGACATAGATAATTAGAATGGACAGAGGATCAGGATGATATTCATCGACTGAAACAGGACATAGATAATTAGAATGGACAGCGGATCAGGATGATAGTAATTGTCTGAAACAGGACATAGATAATTAGAATAGACAGAGGATCAGGATGATATTCATCGACTGAAACAGGACATAGATAATTAGAATAGACAGAGGATCAGGATGATATTAATTGACTGAAACAGGACATAGATAATTAGAATGGACAGAGGATCAGGATGATAGTAATTGACTGAAACAGGACATAGATAATTAGATTAGACAGAGGATCAGGATGATAGTAATTGACTGAAACAGGACATAGATAATTAGAATGGACAGAGGATCAGGATGATAGTAATTGACTGAAACAGGACATAGATAATTAGAATGGACAGAGGATCAGGATGATATTCATCGACTGAAACAGGACATAGATAATTAGAATGGACAGAGGATCAGGATGATATTCATCGACTGAAACAGGACATAGATAATTAGAATGGACAGAGGATCAGGATGATAGTAATTGACTGAAACAGGACATAGATAATTAGAATAGACAGTGGATCAGGATGATAGTAATTGACTGAAACAGGACATAGATAATTAGAATAGACAGAGGATCAGGATGATAGTAATTGACAGAAACAGGACATAGATAATTAGAATGGACAGAGGATCAGGATGATATTCATCGACTGAAACAGGACATAGATAATTAGAATGGACAGAGGATCAGGATGATATTCATCGACTGAAACAGGACATAGATAATTAGAATGGACAGAGGATCAGGATGATATTCATCGACTGAAACAGGACATAGATAATTAGAATAGACAGAGGATCAGGATGATAGTAATTGACTGAAACAGGACATAGATAATCAGAATAGACAGAGGATCAGGATGATATTAATTGACTGAAACAGGACATAGATAATTAGAATGGACAGAGGATCAGGATGATATTCATCGACTGAAACAGGACATAGATAATTAGAATGGACAGAGGATCAGGATGATATTCATCGACTGAAACAGGACATAGATAATTAGAATAGACAGAGGATCAGGATGATAGTAATTGACTGAAACAGGACATAGATAATTAGAATAGACAGAGGATCAGGATGATAGTAATTGACTGAAACAGGACATAGATAATTAGAATGGACAGAGGATCAGGATGATAGTAATTGACTGAAACAGGACATAGATAATTAGAAAAGACAGAGGATCAGGATGATATTCATCGACTGAAACAGGACATAGATAATTAGAATGGACAGAGGATCAGGATGATAGTAATTGACTGAAACAGGACATAGATAATTAGAATGGACAGAGGATCAGGATGATAGTAATTGACTGAAACAGGACATAGATAATTAGAATGGACAGAGGATCAGGATGATATTCATCGACTGAAACAGGACATAGATAATTAGAATGGACAGAGGATCAGGATGATAGTAATTGACTGAAACAGGACATAGATAATTAGAATAGACAGAGGATCAGGATGATAGTAATTGACTGAAACAGTACATAGATAATTAGAATAGACAGAGGATCAGGATGATATTCATCGACTGAAACAGGACATAGATAATTAGAATGGACAGAGGATCAGGATGATAGTAATTGACTGAAACAGGACATAGATAATTAGAATGGACAGAGGATCAGGATGATATTCATCGACTGAAACAGGACATAGATAATTAGAATGGACAGAGGATCAGGATGATAGTAATTGACTGAAACAGGACATAGATAATTAGAATAGACAGAGGATCAGGATGATATTAATTGACTGAAACAGGACATAGATAATTAGAATAGACAGAGGATCAGGATGATATTAATTGACTGAAACAGGACATAGATAATTAGAATAGACAGAGGATCAGGATGATATTCCTCGACTGAAACAGGACATAGATAATTAGAATAGACAGAGGATCAGGATGATATTAATTGACTGAAACAGGACATAGATAATTAGAATGGACAGAGAGTCAGGATGATATTCATCGACTGAAACAGGACATAGATAATTAGAATGGACAGAGGATCAGGATGATAGTAATTGACTGAAACAGGACATAGATAATTAGAATGGACAGAGGATCAGGATGATAGCAATTGACTGAAACAGGACATAGATAATTAGAATGGACAGAGGATCAGGATGATAGTAATTGACTGAAACAGGACATAGATAATTAGAATGGACAGAGGATCAGGATGATAGTAATTGACTGAAACAGGACATAGATAATTAGAATGGACAGAGGATCAGGATGATATTCATCGACTGAAACAGGACATAGATAATTAGAATGGACAGAGGATCAGGATGATAGTAATTGACTGAAACAGGACATAGATAATTAGAATGGACAGAGGATCAGGATGATAGTAATTGACTGAAACAGTACATAGATAATTAGAATAGACAGAGGATCAGGATGATATTCATCGACTGAAGCAGGACATAGATAATTAGAATGGACAGAGGATCAGGATGATAGTAATTGACTGAAACAGGACATAGATAATTAGAATGGACAGAGGATCAGGATGATAGTAATTGACTGAAACAGGACATAGATAATTAGAATGGACAGAGGATCAGGATGATATTCATCGACTGAAACAGGACATAGATAATTAGAATGGACAGAGGATCAGGATGATAGTAATTGACTGAAACAGGACATAGATAATTAGAATAGACAGAGGATCAGGATGATATTCATCGACTGAAACAGGACATAGATAATTAGAATAGACAGAGGATCAGGATGATATTAATTGACTGAAACAGGACATAGATAATTAGAATGGACAGAGGATCAGGATGATAGTAATTGACTGAAACAGGACATAGATAATTAGAATGGACAGAGGATCAGGATGATATTCATCGACTGAAACAGGACATAGATAATTAGCATGGACAGAGGATCAGGATGATAGTAATTGACTGAAACAGGACATAGATAATTAGAATGGACAGAGGATCAGGATGATAGTAATTGACTGAAACAGGACATAGATAATTAGAATGGACAGAGGATCAGGATGATAGTAATTGACTGAAACAGGACATAGATAATTAGAATGGACAGAGGATCAGGATGATAGTAATTGACTGAAACAGGACATAGATAATTAGAATGGACAGAGGATCAGGATGATAGTAATTGACTGAAACAGGACATAGATAATTAGAATGGACAGAGGATCAGGATGATAGTAATTGACTGAAACAGGACATAGATAATTAGAATGGACAGAGGATCAGGATGATAGTAATTGACTGAAACAGGACATAGATAATTAGAATGTTCAGAGGATCAGGATGATAGTAATTGACTGAAACAGGACATAGATAATTAGAATGGACAGAGGATCAGGATGATAGTAATTGACTGAAACAGGACATAGATAATTAGAATGGACAGAGGATCAGGATGATAGTAATTGACTGAAACAGTACATAGATAATTAGAATGTTCAGAGGATCAGGATGATAGTAATTGACTGAAACAGGACATAGATAATTAGAATGGACAGAGGATCAGGATGATAGTAATTGACTGAAACAGGACATAGATAATTAGAATGGACAGAGGATCAGGATGATAGTAATTGACTGAAACAGTACATAGATAATTAGAATGGACAGAGAATCAGGATGATATTCATCGACTGAAACAGGACATAGATAATTAGAATAGACAGAGGATCAGGATGATAGTAATTGACTGAAACAGGACATTGATAATTAGAATAGACAGTGGATCAGGATGATATTAATTGACTGAAACAGGACATAGATAATTAGAATGGACAGAGGATCAGGATGATAGTAATTGACTGAAACAGGACATAGATAATTAGAATGGACAGAAGATCAGGATGGTAGTAATTGACTGAAACAGGACATAGATAATTAGAATGGACAGAGGATCAGGATGATAGTAATTGACTGAAACAGGACATAGATAATTAGAATAGACAGAGGATCAGGATGGTAGTAATTGACTGAAACAGGACATAGATAATTAGAATGGACAGAGGATCAGGATGATAGTAATTGACTGAAACAGGACATAGATAATTAGAATAGACAGAGGATCAGGATGGTAGTAATTGACTGAAACAGGACATAGATAATTAGAATGGACAGAGGATCAGGATGATAGTAATTGACTGAAACAGGACATAGATAATTAGAATGGACAGAGGATCAGGATGGTAGTAATTGACTGAAACAGGACACAGATAATTAGAATGGACAGAGGATCAGGATGATAGTAATTGACTGAAACAGGACATAGATAATTAGAATAGACAGAGGATCAGGATGGTAGTAATTGACTGAAACAGGACATAGATAATTAGAATGGACAGAGGATCAGGATGATAGTAATTGACTGAAACAGGACATAGATAATTAGAATAGACAGAGGATCAGGATGGTAGTAATTGACTGAAACAGGACATAGATAATTAGAATGGACAGAGGATCAGGATGATAGTAATTGACTGAAACAGGACATAGATAATTAGAATGGACAGAGGATCAGGATGATAGTAATTGACTGAAACAGGACATAGATAATTAGAATAGACTGAGGATCAGGATGATAGTAATTGACTGAAACAGGACATAGATAATTAGAATAGACAGAGGATCAGGATGATAGTAATTGACTGAAACAGGACATAGATAATTAGAATGGACAGAGGATCAGGATGATATTCATCGACTGAAACAGGACATAGATAATTAGAATAGACAGAGGATCAGGATGATAGTAATTGACTGAAACAGGACATAGATAATTAGAATGGACAGAGGATCAGGATGATATTCATCGACTGAAACAGGACATAGATAATTAGAATGGACAGAGGATCAGGATGATATTCATCGACTGAAACAGGACATAGATAATTAGAATAGACAGAGGATCAGGATGATAGTAATTGACTGAAACAGGACATAGATAATTAGAATAGACAGAGGATCAGGATGATAGTAATTGACTGAAACAGGACATAGATAATTAGAATGGACAGAGGATCAGGATGATAGTAATTGACTGAAACAGGACATAGATAATTAGAATGGACAGAGGATCAGGATGATAGTAATTGACTGAAACAGGACATAGATAATTAGAATGGACAGAGGATCAGGATGACAGTAATTGACTGAAACAGGACATAGATAATTAGAATGGACAGAGGATCAGGATGACAGTAATTGACTGAAACAGGACATAGATAATTAGAATGGACAGAGGATCAGGATGATAGTAATTGACTGAAACAGGACATAGATAATTAGAATAGACAGAGGATCAGGATGATAGTAATTGACTGAAACAGGACATAGATAATTAGAATGGACAGAGGATCAGGATGACAGTAATTGACTGAAACAGGACATAGATAATTAGAATAGACAGAGGATCAGGATGATAGTAATTGACTGAAACCGGACATAGATAATTAGAATGGACAGAGGATCAGGATGACAGTAATTGACTGAAACAGGACATAGATAATTAGAATAGACAGAGGATCAGGATGATAGTAATTGACTGAAACAGGACATAGATAATTAGAATAGACAGAGGATCAGGATGATAGTAATTGACTGAAACAGGACATAGATAATTAGAATGGACAGAGGATCAGGATGATATTCATCGACTGAAACAGGACATAGATAATTAGAATAGACAGAGGATCAGGATGATAGTAATTGACTGAAACAGGACATAGATAATTAGAATGGACAGAGGATCAGGATGATATTCATCGACTGAAACAGGACATAGATAATTAGAATGGACAGAGGATCAGGATGATATTCATCGACTGAAACAGGACATAGATAATTAGAATAGACAGAGGATCAGGATGATAGTAATTGACTGAAACAGGACATAGATAATTAGAATGGACAGAGGATCAGGATGATAGTAATTGACTGAAACAGGACATAGATAATTAGAATGGACAGAGGATCAGGATGATATTCATCGACTGAAACAGGACATAGATAATTAGAATGGACAGAGGATCAGGATGATATTCATCGACTGAAACAGGACATAGATAATTAGAATGGACAGAGGATCAGGATGATAGTAATTGACTGAAACAGGACATAGATAATTAGAATAGACAGAGGATCAGGATGATAGTAATTGACTGAAACAGGACGTAGATAATTAGAATGGACAGAGGATCAGGATGATATTCATCGACTGAAACAGGACATAGATAATTAGAATGGACAGAGGATCAGGATGATAGTAATTGACTGAAACAGGACAGAGATAATTAGAATAGACAGAGGATCAGGATGATAGTAATTGACTGAAACAGGACATAGATAATTAGAATGGACAGAGGATCAGGATGATATTCATCTACTGAAACAGGACATAGATAATTAGAATGGACAGAGGATCAGGATGATAGTAATTGACTGAAACAGGACATAGAGAATTAGAATAGACAGAGGATCAGGATGATAGTAATTGACTGAAACAGGACATAGATAATTAGAATGGACAGAGGATCAGGATGATATTCATCGACTGAAACAGGACATAGATAATTAGAATGGACAGAGGATCAGGATGATAGTAATTGACTGAAACAGGACATAGATAATTAGAATGGACAGAGGATCAGGATGATATTCATCGACTGAAACAGGACATAGATAATTAGAATGGATAGAGGATCAGGATGATAGTAATTGACTGAAACAGGGCATAGATAATTAGAATGGACAGAGGATCAGGATGATAGTAATTGACTGAAACAGGACATAGATAATTAGAATGGACAGAGGATCAGGATGCTAGTAATGACAGAAAAAGGACATAGATAATTAGAATGGACAGAGGATCAGGATGATAGTAATTGACTGAAACAGGACATAGATAATTAGAATGGACAGAGGATCAGGATGATAGTAATTGACTGAAACAGGACAGATATATTTAGAACGGACAGCGATCAGGATGATAGTAATTGACTGAAACAGGACATAGATAATTAGAATGGACAGAGGATCAGGATGATAGTAATTGACTGAAACAGGACATAGATAATTAGAATGGACAGAGGATCAGGATGCTAGTAATTGACAGAAACAGGACATAGATAATTAGAATGGACAGAGGATCAGGATGATAGTAATTGACTGAAACAGGACATAGATAATTAGAACGGACAGAGGATCAGGATGATAGTAATTGACTGAAACAGGACAGATATATTTAGAACGGACAGCGATCAGGATGATAGTAATTGACTGAAACAGGACATAGATAATTAGAATGGTCAGAGGATCAGGATGATAGTAATTGACTGAAACAGGACATAGATAATTAGAATGGACAGAGGATCAGGATGATAGTAATTGACTGAAACAGGACATAGATAATTAGAATGGAAAGAGGATCAGGATGATAGTAATTGACTGAAACAGGACATAGATAATTAGAATGGACAGAGGATCAGGATGATAGTAATTGACTGAAACAGGACATAGATAATTAGAATGGAAAGAGGATCAGGATGAGAGTAATTGACTGAAACAGGACATAGATAATTAGAATGGACAGAGGATCAGGATGATAGTAATTGACTGAAACAGGACATAGATAATTAGAATGGAAAGAGGATCAGGATGAGAGTAATTGACTGAAACAGGACATAGATAATTAGAATAGACAGAGGATCAGGATGATAGTAATTGACTGAAACAGGACATGGAGAATTAGAATGAACAGAGGATCAGGATGATATTCATCGACTGAAACAGGACATAGATAATTAGAATGGACAGAGGATCAGGATGATAGTAATTGACTGAAACAGGACATAGATAATTAGAATGGACAGAGGATCAGGATGATATTCATCGACTGAAACAGGACATAGATAATTAGAATTGATAGAGGATCAGGATGATAGTAATTGACTGAAACAGGGCATAGATAATTAGAATGGACAGAGGATCAGGATGATAGTAATTGACTGAAACAGGACATAGATAATTAGAATGGACAGAGGATCAGGATGCTAGTAATGACAGAAACAGGACATAGATAATTAGAATGGACAGAGGATCAGGATGATAGTAATTGACTGAAACAGGACATAGATAATTAGAATGGACAGAGGATCAGGATGATAGTAATTGACTGAAACAGGACAGATATATTTAGAACGGACAGCGATCAGGATGATAGTAATTGACTGAAACAGGACATAGATAATTAGAATGGACAGAGGATCAGGATGATAGTAATTGACTGAAACAGGACATAGATAATTAGAATGGACAGAGGATCAGGATGCTAGTAATTGACAGAAACAGGACATAGATAATTAGAATGGACAGAGGATCAGGATGATAGTAATTGACTGAAACAGGACATAGATAATTAGAACGGACAGAGGATCAGGATGATAGTAATTGACTGAAACAGGACAGATATATTTAGAACGGACAGCGATCAGGATGATAGTAATTGACTGAAACAGGACATAGATAATTAGAATGGTCAGAGGATCAGGATGATAGTAATTGACTGAAACAGGACATAGATAATTAGAATGGACAGAGGATCAGGATGATAGTAATTGACTGAAACAGGACATAGATAATTAGAATGGAAAGAGGATCAGGATGATAGTAATTGACTGAAACAGGACATAGATAATTAGAATGGACAGAGGATCAGGATGATAGTAATTGACTGAAACAGGACATAGATAATTAGAATGGAAAGAGGATCAGGATGAGAGTAATTGACTGAAACAGGACATAGATAATTAGAATGGACAGAGGATCAGGATGATAGTAATTGACTGAAACAGGACATAGATAATTAGAATGGAAAGAGGATCAGGATGAGAGTAATTGACTGAAATAGGACATAGATAATTAGAATGGACAGAGGATCAGGATGATAGTAATTGACTGAAACAGGACATAGATAATTAAAGTAGACAGAGGATCAGGATGATGGTAATTGACTGAAACAGGACATAGATAATTAGAATGGACAGAGGATCAGGATGATAGTAATTGACTGAAACAGGACATAGATAATTAGAATGGAAAGAGGATCAGGATGAGAGTAATTGACTGAAATAGGACATAGATAATTAGAATGGACAGAGGATCAGGATGATAGTAATTGACTGAAACAGGACATAGATAATTAGAATGGAAAGAGGATCAGGATGAGAGTAATTGACTGAAATAGGACATAGATAATTAGAATGGACAGAGGATCAGGATGATAGTAATTGACTGAAACAGGACATAGATAATTAATGTAGGCAGAGGATCAGGATGATGGTAATTAGAATTAGAATTAGAATTAGAATTAGAATATTACAGCGCAGTACAGGCCCTTCGGCCCTCGATGTTGCGCCGATCATCTGACCTACACTATTCCATTTACATCCATATGTCTATCCAATGACCACTTAAATGCCCTTAAAGTTGGCGAGTCTACTACTGTTGCAGGCAGGGCGTTCCACGCCCCTATTACTCTCTGCGTAAAGAAACTACCTCTGACATCTGTCCTATATCTTTCACCCCTCAACTTAAAGCTATGTCCCCTCGTGTTTGCCATCCTCATCCGAGGAAAAAGACTCTCACTATCCACCCTATCTAACCCTCTGATTATCTTGTATGTCTCTATTAAGTCACCTCTCCTCCTCCTTCTCTCTAACGAAAACAACCCCAAGTCCCTCAGCCTTTCCTCGTAAGACCTTCCTTCCATACCAGGCAACATCCTAGTAAATCTCCTCTGCACCCTTTCCAAAGCTTCCACATCCTTCCTATAATGCGGTGACCAGAACTGCACGCAATACTCCAGGTGCGGCCTCACCAGAGTTTTGTACAGCTGCATCATGACCCCGTGGCTCTGAAACTCGATCCCCCTACTAATAAAGGCTAACACACCATATGCCTTCTTAACAGCCCTATTAACCTGGGTAGCAACTTTCAGGGATTTATGTACCTGGATACCAAGATCTCTCTGCTCATCTACACTACCAAGAATCTTCCCATTAGCCCAGTACTCTGCATTGCTGTTACTCCTTCCAAAGTGAATCACCTCACACTTCTCCGCATTAAACTCCATTTGCCATCTCTCAGCCCAGCTCTGCAGCCTATCTATGTCCCTCTGTACCCTACAACACCCTTCGACACTATCCACAACTCCACCGACCTTCGTGTCATCCGCAAATTTACTAACCCACCCTTCTACACCCTCATCCAGGTCGTTTATAAAAATGACAAACAGCAGTGGCCCCAAAACAGAACCTTGCGGGACACCACTAGTAACTAAACTCCAGGATGAACATTTGCCATCAACCACCACCCTCTGTCTTCTTTCAGCTAGCCAATTTCTGATCCAAAGCTCTAAATCACCTTCAACCCCATACTTCCGTATTTTCTGCAATAGCCTACCGTGGGGAACCTTATCAAACGCCTTACTGAAATCCATATACACCACATCCACGGCTTTCCCCTCATCCACCTGTTTGGTCACCTTCTCGAAAAACTCAATAAGGTTTGTGAGGCACGACCTACCTTTCACAAAACCGTGCTGACTATCGCAAATGAACTTATTCTTTTCAAGATGATTATAAATCCTGTCTCTTATAACCTTTTCCAACATTTTACCCACAACCGAAGTAAGGCTCACAGGTCTATAATTACCAGGGCTGTCTCTACTCCCCTTCTTGAACAAGGGGACAACATTTGCTATCCTCCAGTCCTCCGGCACTACTCCTGTCGACAATGACGACTTAAAGATCAACAACAACGGCTCTGCAATCTCCTCCCTGGCTTCCCAGAGAATCCTAGGATAAATCCCATCTGGCCCAGGGGACTTATCTATTTTCACTCTTTCCAAAATTGCTAACACCTCCTCCTTGTGAATCTCAATCCCATCTAGCCTAGTAGGCTGTATCTCAGTAATCTCCTCGGCAACATTTTCTTTCTCTACTGTAAATACTGACGAAAAATATTCATTTAACGCTTCCCCTATCTCCTCTGATTCCGCACACAACTTCCCACTACTATCCTTGATTGGCCCTGTTCTAACTCTTATCATTCGTTTATTCCTGATATACCTATAGAAAGCCTTAGGGTTTTCTTTGATCCTATCCGCCAATGACTTCTCGTGTCCTCTCCTTGCTCTTCTTAGCCCTCCCTTTAGATCCTTCCTGGCTAGCTTGTAACTCTCAAGCGCCCTAACTGAGCCTTCACGTCTCATCCTAACATAAGCCGCCCTCTTCCTCTTGACAAGCGCTTCAACTTCTTGAGTAAACCACGGCTCCCTTGCTCGACAACTTCCTCCCTGCCTGACAGGTACATACTTATCAAGGACACGCATTAGCTGCTCCTTGAATAAGCTCCACATTTCGTTTGTGCCCATCCCCTGCAGTTTCCTTCCCCATCCTACACATCCTAAATCTTGCCTAATCGCGTCATAATTTCCTTTCCCCCAGCTATAATTCTTGCCCTGCGGTATATACCTGTCCCTGCCCATCGCTAAGGTAAACCTAACCGAATTGTGATCACTATCGCCAAAGTGCTCACCTACATCTAAATCGAACACCTGGCCGGGTTCATTACCCAGTACCAAATCCAATGTGGCATCGCCCCTGGTTGGCCTGTCCACATACTGTGTCAGAAAACCCTCCTGCACACACTGGACAAAAACAGACCCATCTAAAGTACTCGAACTATAGTATTTCCAGTCAATATTTGGAAAGTTAAAGTCCCCCATAACCACTACCCTGTTACTCTCGCTCCTGTCGAGAATCATCTTCGCTATCCTTTCCTCTACATCTCTGGAACTATTCGGAGGTCTATAGAAAACTCCCAACAGGGTGACCTCTCCTCTCCTGTTTCTAACCTCGGCCCATACTACCTCAGTAGACGAGTCCTCAAACGTCCTTTCTGCCGCTGTAATACTTTCCTTGATTAACAATGCCACACCCCCCCCCCTCTTTTACCCTCTTCTCTGTTCTTTCTGAAACATCTAAATCCCGGAACCTGCAACATCCATTCCTGCCCCTGCTCTACCCATGTCTCCGAAATGGCCACAACATCAGGATCCCAGGTACCAACCCATGCTGCAAGCTCACCCATCTTATTCCGGATGCTCCTGGCGTTGAAGTAGACACACTTTAAACCAAGTTCTTGCTTGCCAGTGCCCTCTTGCGTCCCTGTAACCTTATCCCCTACCTCACTACTCTCAACAGCCTGTACACTGGAACTACAATTTAGGTTCCCATTCCCCTGCTGATTTAGTTTAAACCCCCCCGAAGAGCACTAACAAATCTCCCCCCCAGGATATTGGTACCCCTCTGGTTCAGGTGAAGACCATCCTGTTTGTAGAGGTCCCACCTACCCCAGAAAGAGCCCCAATTATCCAGGAAACCAAAACCCTCCCTCCTACACCATC
This sequence comes from Heterodontus francisci, assembly GCF_036365525.1. NCBI lineage: Eukaryota > Metazoa > Chordata > Chondrichthyes > Heterodontiformes > Heterodontidae > Heterodontus > Heterodontus francisci. The sequence goes on from NW_027140520.1 coordinate 1,622,345, forward strand.
CCTGCAGCCACGTGTTCAACTCCTCTCTCTCCCTATTCCTCTCTTCGCTAGCACGTGGCACAGGCAACAACCCAGAGATAACAACTCTGGTTGTTCTCGCTCTAAGCTTCCACCCTAGCTCCCTGAATTTCTGCCTTAAATCCCCATCTCTCTTCCTACCTATGTCGTTGGTGCCTATGTGGACCACGACTTGGGGGTGCTCCCCCTCCCCCTTAAGGATCCCAAAAACACGATCGGAGACATCACGTACCCTGGCACCTGGGAGGCAACACAACAACCGTGAGTCTCTCTCGTTCCCACAGAACCTCCTATCTGTTCCCCTAACTATGGAGTCCCTTGTAATTGGAGTAATTGACTGAAACAGGACATAGATAATTAAAGTAGACAGAGGATCAGGATGACAGTAATTGACTGAAACAGGAGATAGATAATTAGAATGGACAGAGGATCAGGATGATAGTAATTGACTGAAACAGGACATAGATAATTAAAGTAGACAGAGGATCAGGATGATAGCAATTGACTGAAACAGGACATAGATAATTAGAATGGACACAGGATCAGGATGACAGTAACTGACTGAAGCAGGACATAGATAATTAGAATAGACAGAGGATCAGGATGACAGTAACTGACTGAAGCAGGACATAGATAATTAGAATAGACAGAGGATCAGGATGACAGTAATTGAATGAAACAGGACATAGATAATTTGAATGGACAGAGGATCAGGATGATAGTAATTGACTGAAACAGGACATAGATAATTAGAATAGACAGAGGATTAGGATGACAGTAATTGACTGAAACAGGACATAGATAATTAGAATGGGCAGAGGTTCTGGATGATAGTAATTTACTGAAACAGGACATAGATAATTAGAATAGACAGAGGATCAGGATGATAGTAATTGACTGAAACAGGACATAGATAATTAGAATGGACAGAGGTTCGGGATGATAGTAATTGACTGAAACAGGACATAGATAATTAGAATAGACAGAGGATCAGGATGACAGTAATTGAATGAAACACGACATAGATAATTAGAATGGACAGAGGATCAGGATGATAGTAATTGACTGAAACAGGACATAGATAATTAGAATGGACAGAGGTTCAGTATGATAGTTATTGACTGAAACAGGACATAGATAATTAGAATAGACAGAGGATCAGGATGACAGTAATTGAATGAAACACGACATCGATAATTAGAATGGACAGAGGATCAGGATGATAGTAATTGACTGAAACAGGACACAGATAATTAGAATAGACAGAGGATCAGGATGATAGTAATTGACTGAAACAGGACATAGATAATTAGAATGGACAGAGGATCAGGATGATAGTAATTGACTGAAACAGGACATAGATAATTAGAATGGACAGAGGATCAGGATGATAGTAATTGACTGAAACAGGACATAGATAATTAGAATGGACAGAGGATCAGGATGATAGTAATTGACTGAAACAGGACATAGATAATTAGAATGGACAGAGGATCAGGATGATAGTAATTGACTGAAACAGGACACAGATAATTAGAATGGACAGAGGATCAGGATGATAGTAATTGACTGAAACAGGACATAGATAATTAGAATAGACAGAGGATCAGGATGATAGTAATTGACTGAAACAGGACATAGATAATTAGAATGGACAGAGGATCAGGATGACAGTAATTGACTGAAACAGGACATAGAGAATTAGAATAGACAGAGGATCAGGATGATAGTAATTGACTGAAACAGGACACAGATAATTAGAATGGACCGAGGATCAGGATGATAGTAATTGACTGAAACAGGACATAGATAATTAGAATAGACAGAGGATCAGGATGATAGTAATTGACTGAAACAGGACACAGATAATTAGAATGGACAGAGATCAGGATGATAGTAATTGACTGTTAAAGGACACAGATAATTAGAATGGACAGAGGATCAGGATGATAGTAATTGACAGAAACAGGGCACAGATAATTAGAATAGACAGAGGATCAGGATGATTGTAATTGACTGAAACAGGACATAGATAATTAAAATGGACAGAGGATCAGGATGATAGTAATTGACTGAAACAGGACATAGATAATTAGAATGGACAGAGGATCAGGATGATAGTAATTGACTGAAACAGGACATAGATTATTAGAATGGACAGAGGATCAGGATGATAGTAATTGACTGAAACAGGACACAGATAATTAGAATAGACAGAGGATCAGGATGATTGTAATTGACTGAAACAGGACATAGATAATTAGAATGGACAGAGGATCAGGATGATAGTAATTGACTGAAAAAGGACACAGATAATTAGAATGGACAGAGGATGAGGATGATAGTAATTGACTGAAACAGGACATAGATAATTAGAATGGACAGAGGATCAGGATGATAGTAATTGACTGAAAAAGGACACAGATAATTAGAATAGACAGAGGATCAGGATGATAGTAATTGACTGAAACAGGACATAGATTATTAGAATGGACAGAGGATCAGGATGATAGTAATTGACTGAAACAGGACACAGATAATTAGAATAGACAGAGGATCAGGATGATAGTAATTGACTGAAACAGGACATAGATCATTAGAATGGACAGAGGATCAGGATGGTAGTAATTGACTGAAACAGGACATAGATAATTAGAATATACAGAGGATCAGGATGATAGTAATTGACTGAAACAGGACACAGATAATTAGAATGGACAGAAGATCAGGATGATAGTAATTGACTTAAAAAGGACACAGATAATTAGAATGGACAGAGGATCAGGATGATAGTAATTGACTGAAACAGGACACAGATAATTAGAATAGACAGAGGATCAGGATGCTTGTAATTGACTGAAACAGGACATAGATCATTAGAATGGACAGAGGATCAGGATGATAGTAATTGACTGAAACAGGACATAGATAATTAGAATGGACAGAGGATCAGGATGATAGTAATTGACTGAAACAGGACATAGATTATTAGAATGGACAGAGGATCAGGATGATAGTAATTGACTGAAACAGAACACAGATAATTAGAATAGACAGAGGATCGGGATGATTGTAATTGACTGAAACAAGACATAGATAATTAGAATGGACAGAGGATCAGGATGATAGTAATTGACAGAAAAAGGACACAGATAATTAGAATGGACAGAGGATGAGGATGATAGTAATTGACTGAAACAGGACATAGATAATTAGAATGGACAGAGGATCAGGATGATAGTAATTGACTGAAAAAGGACACAGATAATTAGAATAGACAGAGGATCAGGATGATAGTAATTGACTGAAACAGGACATAGATTATTAGAATGGACAGAAGAATGGACAGAGGATCAGGATGATAGTAATTGACTGAAACAGGACATCGATAATTACAATGGACAGAGGATCAGGATGATAGTAATTGACTGAAACAGGACACAGATAATTAGAATAGACAGAGGATCAGGATGATAGTAATTGACTGAAACAGGACATAGATAATTAGAATGGACAGCGGATCAGGAAGATAGTAATTGACTGAAACAGGACATAGATAATTAGAATAGACAGAGGATCATGATGATAGTAATTGACTGAAACAGGACATAGATAATTAGAATAGACAGAGGATCAGGATGATAGTAATTGACTGAAACAGGACATAGATAATTAGAATGGACAGAGGATCAGGATGATAGTAATTGACTGAAACAGGACATAGATAATTAGAATAGACCGAGGATCAGGATGGCAGTAATTGACTGAAACAGGACATAGATAATTAGAATGGACAGAGGATCAGGATGATAGTAATTGACTGAAACAGGACACAGATAATTAGAATGGACAGAGGATCAGGATGATAGTAATTGACTGAAACAGGACATAGATAATTAGAATAGACAGAGGATCAGGATGATAGTAATTGACTGAAACAGGACATAGATAATTAGAATGGACAGAGGATCAGGATGACAGTAATTGACTGAAACAGGACATAGAGAATTAGAATAGACAGAGGATCAGGATGATAGTAATTGACTGAAACAGGACACAGATAATTAGAATGGACAGAGGATCAGGATGATAGTAATTGACTGAAACAGGACATAGATAATTAGAATAGACAGAGGATCAGGATGATAGTAACTGACTGAAACAGGACACAGATAATTAGAATGGACAGAGGATCAGGATGATAGTAATTGACTGTTAAAGGACACAGATAATTAGAATGGACAGAGGATCAGGATGATAGTAATTGACTGAAACAGGACATAGATTATTAGAATGGACAGAGGATCAGGATGATAGTAATTGACTGAAACAGGACACAGATAATTAGAATAGACAGAGGATCGGGATGATTGTAATTGACTGAAACAGGACATAGATAATTAGAATGGACAGAGGATCAGGATGATAGTAATTGACAGAAAAAGGACACAGATAATTAGAATGGACAGAGCATGAGGATGATAGTAATTGACTGAAACAGGACATAGATAATTAGAATGGACAGAGGATCAGGATGATAGTAATTGACTGAAAAAGGACACAGATAATTAGAATAGACAGAGGATCAGGATGATAGTAATTGACTGAAACAGGACATAGATTATTAGAATGGACAGAGGATCAGGATGATAGTAATTGACAGAAAAAGGACACAGATAATTAGAATGGACAGAGGATGAGGATGATAGTAATTGACTGAAACAGGACATAGATAATTAGAATGGACAGAGGATCAGGATGATAGTAATTGACTGAAAAAGTACACAGATAATTAGAATAGACAGAGGATCAGGATGATAGTAATTGACTGAAACAGGACATAGATCATTAGAATGGACAGAGGATCAGGATGATAGTAATTGACTGAAACAGGACATAGATAATTAGAATAGACAGAGAGTCAGGATGATAGTAATTGACTGAAACAGGACATAGATAATTAGAATGGACAGAGGATCAGGATGATAGTAATTGACTGAAACAGGACATAGATTATTAGAATGGACAGAGGATCAGGATGATAGTAATTGACTGAAACAGGACATCGATAATTAGAATGGACAGAGGATCAGAATGATATTAATTGACTGAAACAGGACACAGATAATTAGAATAGACAGAGGATCAGGATGATAGTAATTGACTGAAACAGGACATAGATAATTAGAATAGACAGAGGATCAGGATGATAGTAATTGACTGAAACAGGACATAGATAATTAGAATGGACAGAGGATCAGGATGATAGTAATTGACTGAAACAGGACATAGATAATTAGAATAGACCGAGGATCAGGATGGCAGTAATTGACTGAAACAGGACATAGATAATTAGAATGGACAGAGGATCAGGATGATAGTAATTGACTGAAACAGGACACAGATAATTAGAATGGACAGAGGATCAGGATGATAGTAATTGACTGAAACAGGACATAGATAATTAGAATAGACAGAGGATCAGGATGATAGTAATTGACTGAAACAGGACATAGATAATTAGAATGGACTGAGGATCAGGATGACAGTAATTGACTGAAACAGGACATAGAGAATTAGAATAGACAGAGGATCAGGATGATAGTAATTGACTGAAACAGGACACAGATAATTAGAATGGACAGAGGATTAGGATGATAGTACTTGACTGAAACAGGACATAGATAATTAGAATAGACAGAGGATCAGGATGATAGTAATTGACTGAAACAGGACACAGATAATTAGAATGGACAGAGGATCAGGATGATAGTAATTGACTGTTAAAGGACACAGATAATTAGAATGGACAGAGGATCAGGATGACAGTAATTGACTGAAACAGGACATAGATAATTAGAATGGACAGAGGATCAGGATGACAGTAATTGACTGAAATAGGACATAGATAATTAGAATGGACAGAGGATCGGGATGATAGTAATTGACTGAAACAGGACACAGATAATTAGAATGGACAGAGGATCAGGATGATAGTAATTGACTGAAACAGGACATAGATAATTAGAATAGACAGAGGATCAGGATGATAGTAATTGACTGAAACAGGACATAGATAATTAGAATGGACAGAGGATCAGGATGACAGTAATTGACTGAAACAGGACATAGAGAATTAGAATAGACAGAGGATCAGGATGATAGTAATTGACTGAAACAGGACACAGATAATTAGAATGGACAGAGGATCAGGATGATAGTAATTGACTGAAACAGGACATAGATAATTAGAATAGACAGAGGATCAGGATGATAGTAATTGACTGAAACAGGACACAGTTAATTAGAATGGACAGAGGATCAGGATGATAGTAATTGACTGTTAAAGGACACAGATAATTAGAATGGACAGATGATCAGGATGATAGTAATTGACTGAAACAGGGCACAGATAATTAGAATAGACAGAGGATCAGGATGATTGTAATTGACTGAAACAGGACATAGATTATTAGAATGGACAGAGGATCAGGATGATTCTAATTGACTGAAACAGGACACAGATAATTAGAATAGACAGAGGATCAGGATGATTGTAATTGACTGAAACAGGACATAGATAATTAGAATGGACAGAGGATCAGGATGATAGTAATTGACTGAAAAAGGACACAGATAATTAGAATGGACAGAGGATGATGATGATAGTAATTGACTGAAACAGGACATAGATCATTAGAATGGACAGAGGATCAGGATGATAGTAATTGACTGAAAAAGGACACAGATAATTAGAATAGACAGAGGATCAGGATGATAGTAATTGACAGAAACAGGACATAGATTATTAGAATGGACAGAGGATCAGGATGATAGTAATTGACTGAAACAGGACATAGATAATTAGAATGGACAGAGGATCAGGATGATAGTAATTGACTGAAACAGGACATAGATAATTAGAATGGACAGAGGATCAGGATGATAGTAATTGACTGAAACAGGACATAGATTATTAGAATGGACAGAGGATCAGGATGATTCTAATTGACTGAAACAGGACACAGATAATTAGAATAGACAGAGGATCAGGATGATTGTAATTGACTGAAACAGGACATAGATAATTAGAATAGACAGAGGATCAGGATGATAGTAATTGACTGAAAAAGGACACAGATAATTAGAATGGACAGAGGATGAGGATGATAGTAATTGACTGAAACAGGACATAGATTATTAGAATGGACAGAGGATCAGGATGATTCTAATTGACTGAAACAGGACACAGATAATTAGAATAGACAGAGGATCAGGATGATTGTAATTGACTGAAACAGGACATAGATTATTAGAATGGACAGAGGATCAGGATGATAGTAATTGACTGAAACAGGACATAGATAATTAAAATGGACAGAGGATCAGGATGATAGTAATTGACTGAAACAGGACATAGATAATTAGAATGGACAGCGGATCAGGATGATAGTAATTGACTGAAACAGGACATAGATTATTAGAATGGACAGAGGATCAGGATGATTCTAATTGACTGAAACAGGACACAGATAATTAGAATAGACAGAGGATCAGGATGATTGTAATTGACTGAAACAGGACATAGACAATTAGAATGGACAGAGGATCAGGATGATAGTAATTGACTGAAAAAGGACACAGATAATTAGAATGGACAGAGGATGAGGATGATAGTAATTGACTGAAACAGGACATAGATAATTAGAATGGACAGAGGATCAGGATGATAGTAATTGACTGAAAAAGGACACAGATAATTAGAATAGACAGAGGATCAGGATGATAGTAATTGACAGAAACAGGACATAGATTATTAGAATGGACAGAGGATCAGGATGATAGTAATTGACTGAAACAGGACACAGATAATTAGAATAGACAGAGGATCAGGATGATAGTAATTGACTGAAACAGGACATAGATAATTAGAATAGATAGAGAGTCAGGATGATAGTAATTGACTGAAACAGGACATAGATAATTAGAATAGACAGAGGATCAGGATGATAGTAATTGACTGAAACAGGACATAGATAATTAGAATAGATAGAGAGTCAGGATGATAGTAATTGACTGAAACAGGACATAGATAATTAGAATAGACAGAGGATCAGGATGATAGTAATTGACTGAAACAGGACATAGATAATTAGAATAGATAGAGAGTCAGGATGATAGTAATTGACTGAAACAGGACATAGATAATTAGAATAGACAGAGGATCAGGATGATAGTAATTGACTGAAACAGGACATAGATAATTAGAATAGATAGAGAGTCAGGATGATAGTAATTGACTGAAACAGGACATAGATAATTAGAATAGATCGAGAGTCAGGATGATAGTAATTGACTGACACAGGACATAGATAATTAGAATAGACAGAGAATCAGGATGATAGTAATTGACTGAAACAGGACATAGATAATTAGAATAGACAGAGGATCAGGATGATAGTAATTGACTGAAACAGGACATAGATAATTAGAATAGATAGAGAGTCAGGATGATAGTAATTGACTGAATCGGACATAGATAATTAGAATAGACAGAGGATCAGGATGATAGTAATTGACTGAAACAGGACATAGAAAATTAGAATAGATAGAGAGTCAGGATGATAGTAATTGACTGAAACAGGACATAGATAATTAGAATAGATAGAGAGTCAGGATGATAGTAATTGACTGACACAGGACATAGATAATTAGAATAGACAGAGGATCAGGATGATAGTAATTGACTGAAACAGGACATAGATAATTAGAATAGATAGAGAGTCAGGATGATAGTAATTGACTGAAACAGGACATAGATAATTAGAATAGACAGAGGATCAGGATGATAGTAATTGACTGAAACAGGACATAGATTATTAGAATGGACAGAGGATCAGGATGATAGTAATTGACTGAAACAGGACATAGATAATTAGAATGGACAGAGGATCAGGATGATAGTAATTGACTGAAACAGGACATAGATAATTAGAATGGTCAGAGGATCAGGATGATAGTAATTGACTGAAACAGGACATAGATAATTAGAATAGATAGAGAGTCAGGATGATAGTAATTGACTGAATCGGACATAGATAATTAGAATAGACAGAGGATCAGGATGATAGTAATTGACTGAAACAGGACATAGAAAATTAGAATAGATAGAGAGTCAGGATGATAGTAATTGACTGAAACAGGACATAGATAATTAGAATAGATAGAGAGTCAGGATGATAGTAATTGACTGACACAGGACATAGATAATTAGAATAGACAGAGGATCAGGATGATAGTAATTGACTGAAACAGGACATAGATAATTAGAATAGATAGAGAGTCAGGATGATAGTAATTGACTGAAACAGGACATAGATAATTAGAATAGACAGAGGATCAGGATGATAGTAATTGACTGAAACAGGACATAGATAATTAGAATAGATAGAGAGTCAGGATGATAGTAATTGACTGAAACAGGACATAGATAATTAGAATAGATAGAGAGTCAGGATGATAGTAATTGACTGACACAGGACATAGATAATTAGAATAGACAGAGAATCAGGATGATAGTAATTGACTGAAACAGGACATAGATAATTAGAATAGACAGAGGATCAGGATGATAGTAATTGACTGAAACAGGACATAGATAATTAGAATAGATAGAGAGTCAGGATGATAGTAATTGACTGAATCGGACATAGATAATTAGAATAGACAGAGGATCAGGATGATAGTAATTGACTGAAACAGGACATAGAAAATTAGAATAGATAGAGAGTCAGGATGATAGTAATTGACTGAAACAGGACATAGATAATTAGAATAGATAGAGAGTCAGGATGATAGTAATTGACTGACACAGGACATAGATAATTAGAATAGACAGAGGATCAGGATGATAGTAATTGACTGAAACAGGACATAGATAATTAGAATAGATAGAGAGTCAGGATGATAGTAATTGACTGAAACAGGACATAGATAATTAGAATAGACAGAGGATCAGGATGATAGTAATTGACTGAAACAGGACATAGATTATTAGAATGGACAGAGGATCAGGATGATAGTAATTGACTGAAACAGGACATAGATAATTAGAATGGACAGAGGATCAGGATGATAGTAATTGACTGAAACAGGACATAGATAATTAGAATGGTCAGAGGATCAGGATGATAGTAATTGACTGAAACAGGACATAGATAATTAGAATAGATAGAGAGTCAGGATGATAGTAATTGACTGAATCGGACATAGATAATTAGAATAGACAGAGGATCAGGATGATAGTAATTGACTGAAACAGGACATAGAAAATTAGAATAGATAGAGAGTCAGGATGATAGTAATTGACTGAAACAGGACATAGATAATTAGAATAGATAGAGAGTCAGGATGATAGTAATTGACTGACACAGGACATAGATAATTAGAATAGACAGAGGATCAGGATGATAGTAATTGACTGAAACAGGACATAGATAATTAGAATAGATAGAGAGTCAGGATGATAGTAATTGACTGAAACAGGACATAGATAATTAGAATAGACAGAGGATCAGGATGATAGTAATTGACTGAAACAGGACATAGATTATTAGAATGGACAGAGGATCAGGATGATAGTAATTGACTGAAACAGGACATAGATAATTAGAATGGACAGAGGATCAGGATGATAGTAATTGACTGAAACAGGACATAGATAATTAGAATGGTCAGAGGATCAGGATGATAGTAATTGACTGAAACAGGACATAGATAATTAGAATAGACAGAGGATCAGGATGATAGTAATTGACTGAAACAGGACATAGATAATTAGAATGGACAGAGGATCAGGATGATAGTAATTGACTGAAACAGGACATAGATAATTAGAATGGAAGGAGGATCAGGATGATAGTAATTGACTGAAACAGGACATTGATAATTAGAATAGACAGAGGATCAGGATGATAGTAATTGACTGAAACAGGACATAGATAATTAGAATGGAAAGAGGATCAGGATGATAGTAATTGACTGAAACAGGACATAGATAATTAGAATGGACAGAAGGTACCAGCCCTTCGCTTTGCAAGCTGGAACGTCAGAACTATGTGTCCTGGCCTGTCGGAAGACCTTACACAAATCAACGATTCTCGGAAGACCGCCATCATTAACAACGAGCTCAGTAGACTCAATGTGGACATTGCAGCACTTCAGGAGACTCGCCTCCCCGCGAGTGGCTCTCTAGCAGAGCAAGACTACACCTTCTTCTGGCAGGGCAGGGATCCTGAAGAACCAAGACAGCATGGAGTGGGCTTCGCCATCAGAAACTCCTTGCTCAGCATGATAGAGCCTCCCTCAAATGGCTCGGAACGCATACTGTCCATCCGACTGCTCACCACCTCTGGTCCAGTACACCTGCTCAGCATCTATGCTCCAACACTCTGTTCCGCACCTGAAGCTAAAGACCAGTTCTATGAACAACTCCATAACATCATTAGCAGCATCCCCAACACCGAACACCTATTCCTGCTGGGGGACTTTAATGCCAGGGTTGGGGCCGACCATGACTCATGGCCCTCCTGCCTTGGGCGCTATGGCGTTGGAAGGATGAATGAGAACGGGCAGAGACTGCTTGAGTTGTGTACCTATCATAACCTCTGCATCACCAACTCGTTCTTTCACACTAAACCCTGTCACCAGGTTTCATGGAGGCACCCAAGATCACGTCGTTGGCACCAGCTAGACCTCATTGTCACAAGGCGAGCCGCCTTAAACAGTGTTCAAATCACACGCAGCTTCCACAGTGCGGACTGCGACACCGACCACTCCCTGGTGTGCAGCAAGGTTAGACTCAGACCAAAGAAGTTGCATCATTCCAAGCAGAAGGGCCACCCGCGCATCAACACGAGCAGAATTTCTCACCCACAGCTGTTACAAAAATTTCTAAATTCACTTGTAACAGCCCTTCAAAACACTCCCACAGGGGATGCTGAGACCAAGTGGGCCCACATCAGAGACGCCATCTATGAGTCAGCTTTGACCACCTACGGCAAAAGTGCGAAGAGAAATGCAGACTGGTTTCAATCTCATAATGAAGAGCTGGAACCTGTCATAGCCGCTAAGCGCATTGCACTTTTGAACTACAAGAAAGCCCCCAGCGATTTAACATCCGCAGCACTTAAAGCAGCCAGAAGTACTGCACAAAGAACAGCTAGGCGTTGCGCAAACGATACTGGCAACACCTATGCAGTCATATTCAGCTGGCCTCAGACACCGGAAACATCAGAGGAATGTATGATGGCATGAAGAGAGCTCTTGGGCCAACCATCAAGAAGATCACCCCCCTCAAATCTAAATCGGGGGACATAATCACTGACCAACGCAAACAGATGGACCGCTGGGTTGAGCACTACCTAGAACTGTACTCCAGGGAGAATGCTGTCACTGAGACTGCCCTCAATGCAGCCCAGCCTCTACCAGTCATGGATGAGCTGGACATACAGCCAACCAAATCGGAACTCAGTGATGCCATTGATTCCCTAGCCAGCGGAAAAGCCCCTGGGAAGGACAGCATTACCCCTGAAATAATCAAGAGTGCCAAGCCTGCTATACTCTCAGCACTACATGAACTGCTATGCCTGTGCTGGGACGAGGGAGCAGTACCCCAGGACATGCGCGATGCCAACATCATCACCCTCTATAAAAACAAAGGTGACCGCGGTGACTGCAACAACTACCGTGGAATCTCCCTGCTCAGCATAGTGGGGAAAGTCTTTGCTCGAGTCGCTCTGAACAGGCTCCAGAAGCTGGCCGAGCGCGTCTACCCTGAGGCACAGTGTGGCTTTCGTGCAGAGAGATCGACTATTGACATGCTGTTCTCCCTTCGTCAGATACAGGAGAAATGCCGTGAACAGCAGATGCCCCTCTACATTGCTTTCATTGATCTCACCAAAGCCTTTGACCTCGTCAGCAGACGTGGTCTCTTCAGACTACTAGAAAAGATCGGATGTCCACCAAAGCTACTAAGTATCATCACCTCATTCCATGACAATATGAAAGGCACAATTCAACATGGTGGCTCCTCATCAGAGCCCTTTCCTATCCTGAGTGGTGTGAAACAGGGCTGTGTTCTCGCACCCACACTTTTTGGGATTTTCTTCTCCCTGCTGCTTTCACATGCGTTCAAATCCTCTGAAGAAGGAATTTTCCTCCACACAAGATCAGGGGGCAGGTTGTTCAACCTTGCCCGTCTAAGAGCGAAGTCCAAAGTACGGAAAGTCCTCATCAGAGAACTCCTCTTTGCTGACGATGCTGCTTTAACATCTCACACTGAAGAATGCCTGCAGAGTCTCATCGACAGGTTTGCGTCTGCCTGCAATGAATTTGGCCTAACCATCAGCCTCAAGAAAACGAACATCATGGGGCAGGATGTCAGAAATGCTCCATCCATCAATATTGGCGACCACGCTCTGGAAGTGGTTCAAGAGTTCACCTACCTAGGCTCAACTATCACCAGTAACCTGTCTCTAGATGCAGAAATCAACAAGCGCATGGGTAAGGCTTCCACTGCTATGTTCAGACTGGCCAAGAGAGTGTGGGAAAATGGCGCACTGACACGGAACACAAAAGTCCGAGTGTACCAGGCCTGTGTCCTCAGTACCTTGCTCTACGGCAGCGAGGCCTGGACAACGTATGCCAGCCAAGAGCGACGTCTCAATTCATTCCATCTTCGCTGCCTTCGGAGAATACTTGGCATCAGGTGGCAGGACTATATCTCCAACACAGAAGTCCTTGAAGCGGCCAACATCCCCAGCTTATACACACTACTGAGTCAGCGGCGCTTGAGATGGCTTGGCCATGTGAGCCGCATGGAAGATGGCAGGATCCCCAAAGACACATTGTACAGCGAGCTCGCCACTGGTATCAGACCCACCGGCCGTCCATGTCTCCGTTATAAAGACGTCTGCAAACGCGACATGAAATCGTGTGACATTGATCACAAGTCGTGGGAGTCAGTTGCCAGCATTCGCCAGAGCTGGCGGGCAGCCATAAAGACAGGGCTAAATTGTGGCGAGTCGAAGAGACTTAGTAGTTGGCAGGAAAAAAGACAGAGGCGCAAGGGGAGAGCCAACTGTCCAACAGCCCCAACAAACAAATTTCTCTGCAGCACCTGTGGAAGAGCCTGTTACTCCAGAATTGGCCTTTATAGCCACTCCAGGCGCTGCTTCACAAACCACTGACCACCTCCAGGCGCGTATCCATTGTCTCTCAAGATAAGGAGGCCCAAAAGAAAGAGAGGATCAGGATGATAGTAATTGACTGAAACAGGACATAGATAATTAGAATGGACAGAGGATCAGGATGATAGCAATTGACTGAAACAGGACATAGATAATTAGAATGGACAGAGGATCAGGATGATAGTAATTGACTGAAACAGGACATAGTTATTTAGAATAGACAGACAGTCAGGATGATAGTAATTGACTGAAACAGGACATAGATAATTAGAATAGACAGACAGTCAGGATGATAGTAATTGACTGAAACAGGACATCGATAATTAGAATAGACAGAGGATCAGGTTGATAGTAATTGACTGAAACAGGACATAGAAAATTAGAATGGACAGAGGATCAGGATGATAGTAATTGACTGAAACAGGACATAGATAATTAACATGGACAGTGGATCAGGATGATTGTAATTGACTGAAACAGGACATAGATAATTAGAATGGACAGAGGATCAGGATGATAGTAATTGACTGAAACAGGACATAGATAATTACAAAGGAGAGAGGATCAGGATGATAGTAATTGACAGAAACAGGACATAGATAATTAGAATGGACAGAGGATCAGGATGATAGTAATTGACTGAAACAGGACATAGATAATTACAAAGGAGAGAGGATCAGGATGATAGTAATTGACAGAAACAGGACACAGATAATTAGAATGGACAGAGGATCAGGATGATAGTAATTGACAGAAACAGGACATAGATAATTAACATGGACAGAGGATCAGGGTGATAGTAATTGAATGAAACAGGACATTGATAATTAGAATGGACAGAGGTTCAGGATGATAGTAATTGACTGAAACAGGACATAGATAATTAGAATAGACAGAGGATCAGGATGACAGTAATTGAATGAAACACGACATAGATAATTAGAATGGACAGAGGATCAGGATGATAGTAATTGACTGAAACAGGACATAGATAATTAGAATGGACATAGGATCAGGATGATAGTTATTGACTGAAACAGGACATAGATAATTAGAATAGACAGAGGATCAGGATGATAGGAATTGACTGAAACAGGACATAGATAATTAGAATGTTCAGAGAATCAGGATGATAGTAATTGACTGAAACAGGACATAGATAATTAGAATAGACAGAGGATCAGGATGATAGTAATTGACTGAAACAGGATATTGATAATTAGAATGGACAGAGGTTCAGGATGATAGTAATTGACTGAAACAGGTCATAGATAATTAGAATAGACAGAGGATCAGGATGATAGTAATTGACTGAAACAGGACATTGATAATTAGAATGGACAGAGGTTCAGGATGATAGTAATTGACTGAAACAGGACATAGATAATTAGAATAGACAGAGGATCAGGATGACAGTAATTGAATGAAACACGACATAGATAATTAGAATGGACAGAGGATCAGGATGATAGTAATTGACTGAAACAGGACCTAGATAATTAGAATAGACAGAGGATCAGGATGATAGTTATTGACTGAAACAGGACATAGATAATTAGAATAGACAGAGGATCAGGATGATAGGAATTGACTGAAACAGGACATAGATAATTAGAATGTTCAGAGGATCAGGATGATAGTAATTGACTGAAACAGGACATAGATAATTAGAATAGACAGAGGATCAGGATGATAGTAATTGACTGAAACAGGACATAGATAATTAGAATGGACAGAGGATCAGGATGATAGTAATTGACTGAAACAGGACATAGATAATTAGAATGGACAGAGGATCAGGATGATAGTAATTGACAGAAACAGGACATCGATAATTAGAATGGACAGAGGATCAGGATGATAGTAATTGACTGAAACAGGACACAGATAATTAGAATAGACAGAGGATCAGGATGATAGTAATTGAATGAAACACGACATAGATAATTAGAATGGACAGAGGATCAGGATGATAGTAATTGACTGAAACAGGACATAGATAATTAGAATGGACAGAGGATCAGGATGATAGTAATTGACTGAAACAGGACATAGATAATTAGAATAGAGAGAGGATCAGGATGACAGTAATTGACTGAAACAGGACATAGATAATTAGAATGGACAGAGGATCAGGATGATATTAATTGACTGAAACAGGACACAGATAATTAGAATGGACAGAGGATCAGGATGATAGTAATTGACTGAAACAGGACATAGATAATTAGAATAGACAGAGGATCAGGATGATAGTAATTGACTGAAACAGGACATAGATAATTAGAATGGACAGAGGATCAGGATGACAGTAATTGACTGAAACAGGACATAGAGAATTTGAATAGACAGAGGATCAGGATGATAGTAATTGACTGAAACAGGACACAGATAATTAGAATGGACAGAGGATCAGGATGATAGTAATTGACTGAAACAGGACATAGATAATTAGAATGGACAGAGGATCAGGATGATAGTAATTGACTGAAACAGGACACAGATAATTAGAATGGACAGAGGATCAGGATGATAGTAACTGACTGTTAAAGGACACAGATAATTAGAATGGACAGAGGATCAGGATGATAGTAATTGACTGAAACAGGGCACAGATAATTAGAATAGACAGAGGATCAGGATGATTGTAATTGAATGAAACAGGACATAGATAATTAAAATGGACAGAGGATCAGGATGATAGTAATTGACTGAAACAGGACATAGATTATTAGAATGGACAGAGGATCAGGATGATAGCAATTGACTGAAACAGGACACAGATAATTAGAATGGACAGAGGATCAGGATGATTGTAATTGACTGAAACAGGACATAGATAATTAGAATGGACAGAGGATCAGGATGATAGTAATTGACTGAAAAAGGACACAGATAATTAGAATGGACAGAGGATGAGGATGATAGTAATTGACTGAAACAGGACATAGATAATTAGAATGGACAGAGGATCAGGATGATAGTAATTGACTGAAAAAGGACACAGATAATTAGAATAGACAGAGGATCAGGATGATAGTAATTGACTGAAACAGGACACAGATTATTAGAATGGACAGAGGATCAGGATGATAGTAATTGACTGTAACAGGACACAGATAATTAGAATAGGCAGAGGGTCAGGATGATAGTAATTGACTGAAACAGGACATAGATCATTAGAATGGACAGAGGATCAGGATGATAGTAATTGACTGAAACAGGACATAGATAATTAGAATAGACAGAGGATCAGGATGATAGTAATTGACTGAAACAGGACACAGATAATTAGAATGCACAGAGGATCAGGATGATAGTAATTGACTGAAAAAGGACACAGATAATTAGAATGGACAGAGGATCAGGATGATAGTAATTGACTGAAACAGGACACAGATAATTAGAATAGACAGAGGATCAGGATGATTGCAATTGACTGAAACAGGACATAGATAATTAAAATGGACAGAGGATCAGGATGATAGTAATTGACTGAAACAGGACATAGATAATTAGAATGGACAGAGGATCAGGATGATAGTAATTGACTGAAACAGGACATAGATTATTAGAATGGACAGAGGATGAGGATGATAGTAATTGACTGAAACAGGACACAGATAATTAGAATAGACAGAGGATCAGGATGATTGTAATTGACTGAAACAGGACATAGATAATTAGAATGGACAGAGGATCAGGATGATAGTAATTGACTGAAAAAGGACACAGATAATTAGAATGGACAGAGGATGAGGATGATAGTAATTGACTGAAACAGGACATAGATAATTAGAATGGACAGAGGATCAGGATGATAGTAATTGACTGAAACAGGACATAGATAATTAGAATAGACAGAGGATCAGGATGATTGTAATTGACTGAAACAGGACATAGATAATTAGAATGGACAGAGGATCAGGATGATAGTAATTGACTGAAACAGGACATAGATAATTAGAATGGACAGAGGATCAGGATGATATTAATTGACTGAAAAAGGACACAGATAATTAGAATAGACAGAGGATCAGGATGATAGTAATTGACTGAAACAGGACATAGATTATTAGAATGGACAGAGGATCAGGATGATGGTAATTGACTGAAACAGGACACAGATAATTAGAATAGACAGAGGATCAGGATGATAGTAATTGACTGAAACAGGACATAGATCATTAGAATGGACAGAGGATCAGGATGATAGTAATTGACTGAAACAGGACATAGATAATTAGAATAGACAGAGAGTCAGGATGATAGTAATTGACTGAAACAGGACATAGATAATTAGAATGGACAGAGGATCAGGATGATAGTAATTGACTGAAACAGGACATAGATTATTAGAATAGACGGAGGATCAGGATGATAGTAATTGACTGAAACAGGACATAGATAATTAGAATAGACAGAGAATCAGGATGATAGTAATTGACTGAAACAGGACATGGAGAATTAGAATGGACAGAGGATCAGGATGATAGTAATTGACTGAAACAGGACATAGATAATTAGAATAGACAGAGGATCAGGATGATAGTAATTGACTGAAACAGGACATAGATAATTAGAATAGACAGAGGATCAGGATGATAGTAATTGTCAGAAACAGGACATAGATAATTAGAATAGACAGAGGATCAGGATGATAGTAATTGACTGAAACAGGACATAGATAATTGGAATAGATAGAGAGTCAGGATGATAGTAATTGACTGAAACAGGACATAGATAATTAGAATGGACAGAGGATCAGGATGATAGTAATTGACTGAAACAGGACATAGATTATTAGAATGGACAGAGGATCAGGATGATAGTAATTGACTGAAACAGGACATAGATAATTAGAATGGACAGAGGATCAGGATGATAATAATTGACTGAAACAGGACATAGATAATTAGAATGGTCAGAGGATCAGGATGATAGTAATTGACTGAAACAGGACATAGATAATTAGAATAGACAGAGGATGAGGATGATAGTAATTGACTGAAACAGGACATAGATAATTAGAATGGACAGAGGATCAGGATGATAGTAATTGACTGAAACAGGACATAGATAATTAGAATGGAAAGAGGATCAGGATGATAGTAATTGACTGAAACAGGACATTGATAATTAGAATAGACAGAGGATCAGGATGATAGTAATTGACTGAAACAGGACATAGATAATTAGAATGGAAAGAGGATCAGGATGATAGTAATTGACTGAAACAGGACATAGATAATTAGAATGGACAGAGGATGAGGATGATAGTAATTGACTGAAACAGGACATAGATAATTAGAATGGACAGAGGATCAGGATGATAGCAATTGACTGAAACAGGACATAGAGAATTAGAATAGACAGAGGATCAGGATGATAGTAATTGACTGAAACAGGACACAGATAATTAGAATGGACAGAGGATCAGGATGATAGTAATTGACTGAAACAGGACATAGATAATTAGAATGGACAGAGGATCAGGATGATAGTAATTGACTGAAACAGGACACAGATAATTAGAATGGACAGAGGATCAGGATGATAGTAACTGACTGTTAAAGGACACAGATAATTAGAATGGACAGAGGATCAGGATGATAGTAATTGACTGAAACAGGGCACAGATAATTAGAATAGACAGAGGATCAGGATGATTGTAATTGAATGAAACAGGACATAGATAATTAGAATAGACAGAGGATCAGGATGATAGTAATTGACTGAAACAGGACATAGATAATTAGAATGGACAGAGGATCAGGATGACAGTAATTGACTGAAACAGGACATAGAGAATTAGAATAGACAGAGGATCAGGATGATAGTAATTGACTGAAACAGGACACAGATAATTAGAATGGACAGAGGATCAGGATGATAGTAATTGACTGAAACAGGACATAGATAATTAGAATGGACAGAGGATCAGGATGATAGTAATTGACTGAAACAGGACACAGATAATTAGAATGGACAGAGGATCAGGATGATAGTAACTGACTGTTAAAGGACACAGATAATTAGAATGGACAGAGGATCAGGATGATAGTGATTGACTGAAACAGGGCACAGATAATTAGAATAGACAGAGGATCAGGATGATTGTAATTGAATGAAACAGGACATAGATAATTAAAATGGACAGAGGATCAGGATGATAGTAATTGACTGAAACAGGACATAGATTATTAGAATGGACAGAGGATCAGGATGATAGCAATTGACTGAAACAGGACACAGATAATTAGAATGGACAGAGGATCAGGATGATTGTAATTGACTGAAACAGGACATAGATAATTAGAATGGACAGAGGATCAGGATGATAGTAATTGACTGAAAAAGGACACAGATAATTAGAATGGACAGAGGATGAGGATGATAGTAATTGACTGAAACAGGACATAGATAATTAGAATGGACAGAGGATCAGGATGATAGTAATTGACTGAAAAAGGACACAGATAATTAGAATAGACAGAGGATCAGGATGATAGTAATTGACTGAAACAGGACACAGATTATTAGAATGGACAGAGGATCAGGATGATAGTAATTGACTGTAACAGGACACAGATAATTAGAATAGGCAGAGGGTCAGGATGATAGTAATTGACTGAAACAGGACATAGATCATTAGAATGGACAGAGGATCAGGATGATAGTAATTGACTGAAACAGGACATAGATAATTAGAATAGACAGAGGATCAGGATGATAGTAATTGACTGAAACAGGACACAGATAATTAGAATGCACAGAGGATCAGGATGATAGTAATTGACTGAAAAAGGACACAGATAATTAGAATGGACAGAGGATCAGGATGATAGTAATTGACTGAAACAGGACACAGATAATTAGAATAGACAGAGGATCAGGATGATTGTAATTGACTGAAACAGGACATAGATAATTAAAATGGACAGAGGATCAGGATGATAGTAATTGACTGAAACAGGACATAGATAATTAGAATGGACAGAGGATCATGATGATAGTAATTGACTGAAACAGGACATAGATTATTAGAATGGACAGAGGATGAGGATGATAGTAATTGACTGAAACAGGACACAGATAATTAGAATAGACAGAGGATCAGGATGATTGTAATTGACTGAAACAGGACATAGATAATTAGAATGGACAGAGGATCAGGATGATAGTAATTGACTGAAAAAGGACACAGATAATTAGAATGGACAGAGGATGAGGATGATAGTAATTGACTGAAACAGGACATAGATAATTAGAATGGACAGAGGATCAGGATGATAGTAATTGACTGAAACAGGACATAGATAATTAGAATAGACAGAGGATCAGGATGATTGTAATTGACTGAAACAGGACATAGATAATTAGAATGGACAGAGGATCAGGATGATAGTAATTGACTGAAACAGGACATAGATAATTAGAATGGACAGAGGATCAGGATGATATTAATTGACTGAAAAAGGACACAGATAATTAGAATAGACAGAGGATCAGGATGATAGTAATTGACTGAAACAGGACATAGATTATTAGAATGGACAGAGGATCAGGATGATGGTAATTGACTGAAACAGGACACAGATAATTAGAATAGACAGAGGATCAGGATGATAGTAATTGACTGAAACAGGACATAGATCATTAGAATGGACAGAGGATCAGGATGATAGTAATTGACTGAAACAGGACATAGATAATTAGAATAGACAGAGAGTCAGGATGATAGTAATTGACTGAAACAGGACATAGATAATTAGAATGGACAGAGGATCAGGATGATAGTAATTGACTGAAACAGGACATAGATTATTAGAATAGACGGAGGATCAGGATGATAGTAATTGACTGAAACAGGACATAGATAATTAGAATAGACAGAGAATCAGGATGATAGTAATTGACTGAAACAGGACATGGAGAATTAGAATGGACAGAGGATCAGGATGATAGTAATTGACTGAAACAGGACATAGATAATTAGAATAGACAGAGGATCAGGATGATAGTAATTGACTGAAACAGGACATAGATAATTAGAATAGACAGAGGATCAGGATGATAGTAATTGTCAGAAACAGGACATAGATAATTAGAATAGACAGAGGATCAGGATGATAGTAATTGACTGAAACAGGACATAGATAATTGGAATAGATAGAGAGTCAGGATGATAGTAATTGACTGAAACAGGACATAGATAATTAGAATGGACAGAGGATCAGGATGATAGTAATTGACTGAAACAGGACATAGATTATTAGAATGGACAGAGGATCAGGATGATAGTAATTGACTGAAACAGGACATAGATAATTAGAATGGACAGAGGATCAGGATGATAATAATTGACTGAAACAGGACATAGATAATTAGAATGGTCAGAGGATCAGGATGATAGTAATTGACTGAAACAGGACATAGATATTTAGAATAGACAGAGGATGAGGATGATAGTAATTGACTGAAACAGGACATAGATAATTAGAATGGACAGAGGATCAGGATGATAGTAATTGACTGAAACAGGACATAGATAATTAGAATGGAAAGAGGATCAGGATGATAGTAATTGACTGAAACAGGACATTGATAATTAGAATGGACAGAGGATCAGGATGATAGTAATTGACTGAAACAGGACATAGATAATTAGAATGGAAAGAGGATCAGGATGATAGTAATTGACTGAAACAAGACATAGATAATTAGAATGGACAGAGGATGAGGATGATAGTAATTGACTGAAACAGGACATAGATAATTAGAATGGACAGAGGATCAGGATGATAGCAATTGACTGAAACAGGACATAGATAATTAGAATGGACAGAGGATCAGGATGATAGTAATTGACTGAAACAGGACATAGATAATTACAAAGGAGAGAGGATCAGGATGAAAGTAATTGACAGAAACAGGACATAGATAATTAGAATGGACAGAGGATCAGGATGATAGTAATTGACTGAAACAGGACATAGATAATTACAAAAGTGAGAGGATCAGGATGATATTAATTGACAGAAACAGGACACAGATAATTAGAATGGACAGAGGATCAGGATGATAGTAATTGACAGAAACAGGACATAGATAATTAACATGGACAGAGGATCAGGATGATAGTAATTGACTGAAACAGGACATAGATAATTAGAATAGACAGAGGATTAGGATGACAGTAATTGAATGAAACACGACATAGATAATTAGAATGGACAGAGGATCAGGATGATAGTAATTGACAGAAACAGGACATAGATAATTAACATGGACAGAGGATCAGGATGATAGTAATTGACTGAAACAGGACATAGGTAATTAGAATAGACAGAGGATTAGGATGACAGTAATTGAATGAAACACGACATAGATAATTAGAATGGACAGAGGTTCAGTATGATAGTTATTGACTGAAACAGGACATAGATAATTAGAATAGACAGAGGATCAGAATGATAGGAATTGACTGAAACAGGACATAGATAATTAGAATGTTCAGAGGATCAGGATGATAGTAATTGACTGAAACATGACATAGATAATTAGAATGTTCAGAGGATCAGGATGATAGTAATTGACTGAAACAGGACATCGATAATTAGAATGGACAGAGGATCAGGATGATAGTAATTGACTGAAACAGGACATCGATAATTAGAATGGACAGAGGATCAGGATGATAGTAATTGACTGAAACAGGACACAGATAATTAGAATAGACAGAGGATCAGGATGATAGTAATTGACTGAAACAGGACATAGATAATTAGAATGGACAGAGGATCAGGATGATAGTAATTGACTGAAACAGGACATAGATAATTAGATTGGACAGAGGATCAGGATGATAGTAATTGACTGAAACAGGACATAGATAATTAGAATAGACAGAGGATCAGGATGATAGTAATTGACTGAAACAGGACATCGATAATTAGAATGGACAGAGGATCAGGATGATAGTAATTGACTGAAACAGGACACAGATAATTAGAATAGACAGAGGATCAGGATGATAGTAATTGACTGAAACAGGACATAGATAATTAGAATGGACAGAGGATCAGGATGATAGTAATTGACTGAAACAGGACATAGATAATTAGATTGGACAGAGGATCAGGATTATAGTAATTGACTGAAACAGGACATAGATAATTAGAATAGACAGAGGATCAGGATGACAGTAATTGACTGAAACAGGACATAGATAATTAGAATGGACAGAGGATCAGGATGATAGTAATTGACTGAAACAGGACACAGATAATTAGAATGGACAGAGGATCAGGATGATAGTAATTGACTGAAAAAGGACATAGATAATTAGAATGGACAGAGGATCAGGATGACAGTAATTGACTGAAACAGGACACAGATAATTAGAATGGACAGAGGATCAGGATGACAGTAATTGACTGAAACAGGACATAGAGAATTAGAATAGACAGAGGATCAGGATGATAGTAATTGACTGAAACAGGACACAGATAATTAGAATGGACAGAGGATCAGGATGATAGGAATTGACTGTTAAAGGACACAGATAATTAGAATGGACAGAGGATCAGGATGATAGTAATTGACTGAAACAGGGCACAGATAATTAGAATAGACAGAGGATCAGGATGATTGTAATTGACTGAAACAGGACATAGATAATTAAAATGGACAGAGGATCAGGATGATAGTAATTGACTGAAACAGGACATAGATAATTAGAATGGACAGAGGATCAGGATGATAGTAATTGACTGAAACAGGACATAGATTATTAGAATGGACAGAGGATCAGGATGATAGTAATTGACTGAAACAGGACACAGATAATTAGAATAGACAGAGGATCAGGATGATAGTTATTGACTGAAACAGGACACAGATAATTAGAATGGACAGTGGATCAGGATGATAGTAATTGACTGAAAAAGGACACAGATAATTAGAATGGACAGAGGATCAGGATGATAGTAATTGACTGAAACAGGACACAGATAATTAGAATAGACAGAGGATCATGATGATAGTAATTGACTGAAAAAGGACACAGATAATTAGAATGGACAGAGGATCAGGATGATAGTAATTGACTGAAACAGGACACAGATAATTAGAATAGACAGAGGATCAGGATGATTGTAATTGACTGAAACAGGACATAGATAATTAAAATGGACAGAGGATCAGGATGATAGTAATTGACTGAAACAGGACATAGATAATAAGAATGGACAGAGGATCAGGATGATAGTAATTGACTGAAACAGGACATAGATTATTAGAATGGACAGAGGATCAGGATGATAGTAATTGACTGAAACAGGACACAGATAATTAGAATAGACAGAGGATCAGGATGATTGTAATTGACTGAAACAGGACATAGGTAATTAGAATGGACAGATGATCAGGATGATAGTAATTGACTGAAAAAGGACACAGATAATTAGAATGGACAGAGGATGAGGATGATAGTAATAGACTGAAACAGGACATAGATAATTAGAATGGACAGAGGATCAGGATGATAGTAATTGACTGAAACAGGACATAGATAATTAGAATAGACGGAGGATCAGGCTGATAGTAATTGACTGAAACAGGACATAGATAATTAGAATAGACAGAGAATCAGGATGATAGTAATTGACTGAAACAGGACATAGATAATTAGAATGGACAGAGGATTAGGATGATAGTAATTGACTGAAACAGGACATAGATTATTAGAATGGACAGAGGATCAGGATGATGGTAATTGACTGAAACATGACACAGATAATTAGAATAGACAGAGGATCAGGATGATAGTAATTGACTGAAACAGGACACAGATAATTAGAATAGACAGAGAGTCAGGATGATAGTAATTGACTGAAACAGGACATAGATAATTAGAATGGACAGAGGATCAGGATGATAGTAATTGACTGAAACAGGACATAGATAATTAGAATGGACAGAGGATCAGGATGATAGTAATTGACTGAAACAGGACAGAGATAATTAGAATGGACAGAGGATCAGGATGATAGTAATTGACTGAAACAGGACATAGATAATTAGAATAGACAGAGGATCAGGATGATAGTAATTGACTGAAACAGGACAGAGATAATTAGAATGGACAGAGGATCAGGATGATAGTAATTGACTGAAACAGGACATAGATTATTAGAATGGACTGAGGATCAGGATGATAGTAATTGACTGAAACAGGACACAGATAATTAGAATAGACAGAGGATCAGGATGATAGTAATTGACTGAAACAGGACATAGATCATAAGAATGGACAGAGGATCAGGATGATAGTAATTGACTGAAACAGGACACAGATAATTAGAATGGACAGAGGATCAGGATGATAGTAATTGACTGAAAAAGGACACAGATAATTAGAATGGACAGAGGATCAGGATGATATTAATTGACTGAAACAGGACATAGATAATTAGAATGGACAGAGGATCAGGATGATAGTAATTGACTGAAACAGGACATAGATAGTTAGAATAGACAGAGGATCAGGATGATAGTAATTGACTGAAACAGGACATAGATAATTAGAATAGACAGAGGATCAGGATGATAGTAATTGACTGAAACAGGACATAGATAATTAGAATAGACAGAGGATCAGGGTGATAGTAATTGACTGAAACAGGACATAGATAATTAGAATAGACAGTGGATCAGGATGATAGTAATTGACTGAAACAGGACATAGATCATAAGAATGGACAGAGGATCAGGATGATAGTAATTGACTGAAACAGGACATAGATAATTAGAATAGACAGAGGATCAGGATGATAGTAATTGACTGAAACAGGACATAGATCATAAGAATGGACAGAGGATCAGGATGATAGTAATTGACTGAAACAGGACATAGATAATTAGAATAGACAGAGGATCAGGATGATAGTAATTGACTGAAACAGGACATAGATAATTAGAATGGACAGAGGATCAGGATGATAGTAATTGACTGAAAAAGGACATAGATAAATAGAATGGACAGAGGATCAGGATGATAGTAATTGACTGAAACAGGACATAGATAATTAGAATGGACAGAGGATCAGGATGATATTAATTGACTGAAACAGGACATAGATAATTAGAATAGACAGAGGATCAGGATGATAGTAATTGACTGAAACAGGACATAGATAATTAAAATAGACAGAAGATCAGGATGATAGTAATTGACTGAAACAGGACATAGATCATAAGAATGGACAGAGGATCAGGATGATAGTAATTGACTGAAACAGGACATAGATAATTAGAATAGACAGAGGATCAGGATGATAGTAATTGACTGAAACACGACATAGATAATTAGAATGGACAGAGGATCAGGATGATATTAATTGACTGAAACAGGACATAGATCATAAGAATGGACAGAGGATCAGGATGATAGTAATTGACTGAAACACGACATAGATAATTAGAATGGACAGAGGATCAGGATGATATTAATTGACTGAAACAGGACATAGATAATTAGAATAGACAGAGGATCAGGATGATAGTAATTGACTGAAACAGGACATAGATCATAAGAATGGACAGAGGATCAGGATGATAGTAATTGACTGAAACAGGACATAGAGAATTAGAATAGACAGAGGATCAGGATGATAGTAATTGACTGAAACAGGACATAGATAATTAGAATAGACAGAGGATCAGGATGATAGTAATTGACTGAAACAGGACATAGATCATAAGAATGGACAGAGGATCAGGATGATAGTAATTGACTGAAACAGGACATAGATAATTAGAATGGACAGAGGATCAGGATGATAGTAATTGACTGAAACAGGGCATAGATAATTAGAATAGACAGAGGATCAGGATGATAGTAATTGACTGAAACAGGACACAGATAATTAGAATGGACAGAGGATCAGGATGATAGTAATTGACTGAAACAGGACATAGATAATTAGAATGGACAGAGGATCAGGATGATAGTAATTGACTGAAACAGGACACAGATAATTAGAATAGACAGAGGATCAGGATGATTGTAATTGACTGAAACAGGACATAGATAATTAGAATGGACAGAGGATCAGGATGATAGTAATTGACTGAAACAGGACATAGATAATTAGAATAGACAGAGGATCAGGATGATAGTAATTGACTGAACCAGGACACAGATAATTAGAATGGACAGAGGATCAGGATGATAGTAATTGACTGAAACAGGACATAGATAATTAGAATGGACAGAGGATCAGGATGATAGTAATTGACTGAAACAGGACACAGATTATTAGAATAGACAGAGGATCAGGATGATTGTAATTGACTGAAACAGGACATAGATAATTAGAATGGACAGAGGATCAGGATGATAGTAATTGACTGAAACAGGACATAGATAATTAGAATAGACAGAGGATCAGGATGATAGTAATTGACTGAAACAGGACACAGATAATTAGAATGCACAGAGGATCAGGATGATAGTAATTGACTGAAAAAGGACACAGATAATTAGAATGGACAGAGGATCAGGATGATAGTAATTGACTGAAACAGGACACAGATAATTAGAATAGACAGAGGATCAGGATGATTGTAATTGACTGAAACAGGACATAGATAATTAAAATGGACAGAGGATCAGGATGATAGTAATTGACTGAAACAGGACATAGATAATTAGAATGGACAGAGGATCAGGATGATAGTAATTGACTGAAACAGGACATAGATTATTAGAATGGACAGAGGATCAGGATGATAGTAATTGACTGAAACAGGACACAGATAATTAGAATAGACAGAGGATCAGGATGATTGTAATTGACTGAAACAGGACATAGATAATTAGAATGGACAGAGGATCAGGATGATAGTAATTGACTGAAAAAGGACACAGATAATTAGAATGGACAGAGGATGAGGATGATAGTAATTGACTGAAACAGGACATAGATAATTAGAATGGACAGAGGATCAGGATGATAGTAATTGACTGAAACAGGACATAGATAATTAGAATAGACAGAGGATCAGGATGATTGTAATTGACTGAAACAGGACATAGATAATTAGAATGGACAGAGGATCAGGATGATAGTAATTGACTGAAACAGGACATAGATAATTAGAATGGACAGAGGATCAGGATGATATTAATTGACTGAAAAAGGACACAGATAATTAGAATAGACAGAGGATCAGGATGATAGTAATTGACTGAAACAGGACATAGATTATTAGAATGGACAGAGGATCAGGATGATGGTAATTGACTGAAACAGGACACAGATAATTAGAATAGACAGAGGATCAGGATGATAGTAATTGACTGAAACAGGACATAGATCATTAGAATGGACAGAGGATCAGGATGATAGTAATTGACTGAAACAGGACATAGATAATTAGAATAG
This sequence comes from Heterodontus francisci, assembly GCF_036365525.1. Classification (NCBI taxonomy): domain Eukaryota; kingdom Metazoa; phylum Chordata; class Chondrichthyes; order Heterodontiformes; family Heterodontidae; genus Heterodontus; species Heterodontus francisci. The sequence continues at coordinate 1,652,064 of NW_027140520.1, forward strand.
ACAGAGAGTCAGGATGATAGTAATTGACTGAAACAGGACATAGATAATTAGAATGGACAGAGGATCAGGATGATAGTAATTGACTGAAACAGGACATAGATTATTAGAATAGACGGAGGATCAGGATGATAGTAATTGACTGAAACAGGACATAGATAATTAGAATAGACAGAGAATCAGGATGATAGTAATTGACTGAAACAGGACATGGAGAATTAGAATGGACAGAGGATCAGGATGATAGTAATTGACTGAAACAGGACATAGATAATTAGAATAGACAGAGGATCAGGATGATAGTAATTGACAGAAACAGGACATAGATAATTAGAATAGACAGAGGATCAGGATGATAGTAATTGTCAGAAACAGGACATAGATAATTAGAATAGACAGAGGATCAGGATGATAGTAATTGACTGAAACAGGACATAGATAATTGGAATAGATAGAGAGTCAGGATGATAGTAATTGACTGAAACAGGACATAGATAATTAGAATGGACAGAGGATCAGGATGATAGTAATTGACTGAAACAGGACATAGATTATTAGAATGGACAGAGGATCAGGATGATAGTAATTGACTGAAACAGGACATAGATAATTAGAATGGACAGAGGATCAGGATGATAATAATTGACTGAAACAGGACATAGATAATTAGAATGGTCAGAGGATCAGGATGATAGTAATTGACTGAAACAGGACATAGATAATTAGAATAGACAGAGGATCAGGATGATAGTAATTGACTGAAACAGGACAGAGATAATTAGAATGGACAGAGGATCAGGATGATAGTAATTGACTGAAACAGGACATAGATTATTAGAATGGACAGAGGATCAGGATGATAGTAATTGACTGAAACAGGACACAGATAATTAGAATGGACAGAGGATCAGGATGATAGTAATTGACTGAAACAGGACACAGATAATTAGAATGGACAGAGGATCAGGATGATAGTAATTGACTGAAAAAGGACATAGATAATTAGAATGGACAGAGGATCAGGATGACAGTAATTGACTGAAACAGGACACAGATAATTAGAATGGACAGAGGATCAGGATGACAGTAATTGACTGAAACAGGACATAGAGAATTAGAATAGACAGAGGATCAGGATGATAGTAATTGACTGAAACAGGACACAGATAATTAGAATGGACAGAGGATCAGGATGATAGGAATTGACTGTTAAAGGACACAGATAATTAGAATGGACAGAGGATCAGGATGATAGTAATTGACTGAAACAGGGCACAGATAATTAGAATAGACAGAGGATCAGGATGATTGTAATTGACTGAAACAGGACATAGATAATTAAAATGGACAGAGGATCAGGATGATAGTAATTGACTGAAACAGGACATAGATAATTAGAATGGACAGAGGATCAGGATGATAGTAATTGACTGAAACAGGACATAGATTATTAGAATGGACAGAGGATCAGGATGATAGTAATTGACTGAAACAGGACACAGATAATTAGAATAGACAGAGGATCAGGATGATAGTAATTGACTGAAACAGGACACAGATAATTAGAATGGACAGTGGATCAGGATGATAGTAATTGACTGAAAAAGGACACAGATAATTAGAATTGACAGAGGATCAGGATGATAGTAATTGACTGAAACAGGACACAGATAATTAGAATAGACAGAGGATCATGATGATAGTAATTGACTGAAAAAGGACACAGATAATTAGAATGGACAGAGGATCAGGATGATAGTAATTGACTGAAACAGGACACAGATAATTAGAATAGACAGAGGATCAGGATGATTGTAATTGACTGAAACAGGACATAGATAATTAAAATGGACAGAGGATCAGGATGATAGTAATTGACTGAAACAGGACATAGATAATAAGAATGGACAGAGGATCAGGATGATAGTAATTGACTGAAACAGGACATAGATTATTAGAATGGACAGAGGATCAGGATGATAGTAATTGACTGAAACAGGACACAGATAATTAGAATAGACAGAGGATCAGGATGATTGTAATTGACTGAAACAGGACATAGATAATTAGAATGGACAGATGATCAGGATGATAGTAATTGACTGAAAAAGGACACAGATAATTAGAATGGACAGAGGATGAGGATGATAGTAATAGACTGAAACAGGACATAGATAATTAGAATGGACAGAGGATCAGGATGATAGTAATTGACTGAAACAGGACATAGATAATTAGAATAGACGGAGGATCAGGCTGATAGTAATTGACTGAAACAGGACATAGATAATTAGAATAGACAGAGAATCAGGATGATAGTAATTGACAGAAACAGGACATAGATAATTAGAATGGACAGAGGATTAGGATGATAGTAATTGACTGAAACAGGACATAGATTATTAGAATGGACAGAGGATCAGGATGATGGTAATTGACTGAAACATGACACAGATAATTAGAATAGACAGAGGATCAGGATGATAGTAATTGACTGAAACAGGACACAGATAATTAGAATAGACAGAGAGTCAGGATGATAGTAATTGACTGAAACAGGACATAGATAATTAGAATGGACAGAGGATCAGGATGATAGTAATTGACTGAAACAGGACATAGATAATTAGAATGGACAGAGGATCAGGATGATAGTAATTGACTGAAACAGGACAGAGATAATTAGAATGGACAGAGGATCAGGATGATAGTAATTGACTGAAACAGGACATAGATAATTAGAATAGACAGAGGATCAGGATGATAGTAATTGACTGAAACAGGACAGAGATAATTAGAAAGGACAGAGGATCAGGATGATAGTAATTGACTGAAACAGGACATAGATTATTAGAATGGACAGAGGATCAGGATGATAGTAATTGACTGAAACAGGACACAGATAATTAGAATAGACAGAGGATCAGGATGATAGTAATTGACTGAAACAGGACATAGATCATAAGAATGGACAGAGGATCAGGATGATAGTAATTGACTGAAACAGGACACAGATAATTAGAATGGACAGAGGATCAGGATGATAGTAATTGACTGAAAAAGGACACAGATAATTAGAATGGACAGAGGATCAGGATGATATTAATTGACTGAAACAGGACATAGATAATTAGAATGGACAGAGGATCAGGATGATAGTAATTGACTGAAACAGGACATAGATAGTTAGAATAGACAGAGGATCAGGATGATAGTAATTGACTGAAACAGGACATAGATAATTAGAATAGACAGAGGATCAGGATGATAGTAATTGACTGAAACAGGACATAGATAATTAGAATAGACAGAGGATCAGGGTGATAGTAATTGACTGAAACAGGACATAGATAATTAGAATAGACAGTGGATCAGGATGATAGTAATTGACTGAAACAGGACATAGATCATAAGAATGGACAGAGGATCAGGATGATAGTAATTGACTGAAACAGGACATAGATAATTAGAATAGACAGAGGATCAGGATGATAGTAATTGACTGAAACAGGACATAGATCATAAGAATGGACAGAGGATCAGGATGATAGTAATTGACTGAAACAGGACATAGATAATTAGAATAGACAGAGGATCAGGATGATAGTAATTGACTGAAACAGGACATAGATAATTAGAATGGACAGAGGATCAGGATGATAGTAATTGACTGAAAAAGGACATAGATAAATAGAATGGACAGAGGATCAGGATGATAGTAATTGACTGAAACAGGACATAGATAATTAGAATGGACAGAGGATCAGGATGATATTAATTGACTGAAACAGGACATAGATAATTAGAATAGACAGAGGATCAGGATGATAGTAATTGACTGAAACAGGACATAGATAATTAAAATAGACAGAGGATCAGGATGATAGTAATTGACTGAAACAGGACATAGATCATAAGAATGGACAGAGGATCAGGATGATAGTAATTGACTGAAACAGGACATAGATAATTAGAATAGACAGAGGATCAGGATGATAGTAATTGACTGAAACACGACATAGATAATTAGAATGGACAGAGGATCAGGATGATATTAATTGACTGAAACAGGACATAGATCATAAGAATGGACAGAGGATCAGGATGATAGTAATTGACTGAAACACGACATAGATAATTAGAATGGACAGAGGATCAGGATGATATTAATTGACTGAAACAGGACATAGATAATTAGAATAGACAGAGGATCAGGATGATAGTAATTGACTGAAACAGGACATAGATCATAAGAATGGACAGAGGATCAGGATGATAGTAATTGACTGAAACAGGACATAGAGAATTAGAATAGACAGAGGATCAGGATGATAGTAATTGACTGAAACAGGACATAGATAATTAGAATAGACAGAGGATCAGGATGATAGTAATTGACTGAAACAGGACATAGATCATAAGAATGGACAGAGGATCAGGATGATAGTAATTGACTGAAACAGGACATAGATAATTAGAATGGACAGAGGATCAGGATGATAGTAATTGACTGAAACAGGGCATAGATAATTAGAATAGACAGAGGATCAGGATGATAGTAATTGACTGAAACAGGACACAGATAATTAGAATGGACAGAGGATCAGGATGATAGTAATTGACTGAAACAGGACATAGATAATTAGAATGGACAGAGGATCAGGATGATAGTAATTGACTGAAACAGGACACAGATAATTAGAATAGACAGAGGATCAGGATGATTGTAATTGACTGAAACAGGACATAGATAATTAGAATGGACAGAGGATCAGGATGATAGTAATTGACTGAAACAGGACATAGATAATTAGAATAGACAGAGGATCAGGATGATAGTAATTGACTGAACCAGGACACAGATAATTAGAATGGACAGAGGATCAGGATGATAGTAATTGACTGAAACAGGACATAGATAATTAGAATGGACAGAGGATCAGGATGATAGTAATTGACTGAAACAGGACACAGATTATTAGAATAGACAGAGGATCAGGATGATTGTAATTGACTGAAACAGGACATAGATAATTAGAATGGACAGAGGATCAGGATGATAGTAATTGACTGAAACAGGACATAGATAATTAGAATAGACAGAGGATCAGGATGATAGTAATTGACTGAAACAGGACACAGATAATTAGAATGCACAGAGGATCAGGATGATAGTAATTGACTGAAAAAGGACACAGATAATTAGAATGGACAGAGGATCAGGATGATAGTAATTGACTGAAACAGGACACAGATAATTAGAATAGACAGAGGATCAGGATGATTGTAATTGACTGAAACAGGACATAGATAATTAAAATGGACAGAGGATCAGGATGATAGTAATTGACTGAAACAGGACATAGATAATTAGAATGGACAGAGGATCAGGATGATAGTAATTGACTGAAACAGGACATAGATTATTAGAATGGACAGAGGATCAGGATGATAGTAATTGACTGAAACAGGACACAGATAATTAGAATAGACAGAGGATCAGGATGATTGTAATTGACTGAAACAGGACATAGATAATTAGAATGGACAGAGGATCAGGATGATAGTAATTGACTGAAAAAGGACACAGATAATTAGAATGGACAGAGGATGAGGATGATAGTAATTGACTGAAACAGGACATAGATAATTAGAATGGACAGAGGATCAGGATGATAGTAATTGACTGAAACAGGACATAGATAATTAGAATAGACAGAGGATCAGGATGATTGTAATTGACTGAAACAGGACATAGATAATTAGAATGGACAGAGGATCAGGATGATAGTAATTGACTGAAACAGGACATAGATAATTAGAATGGACAGAGGATCAGGATGATATTAATTGACTGAAAAAGGACACAGATAATTAGAATAGACAGAGGATCAGGATGATAGTAATTGACTGAAACAGGACATAGATTATTAGAATGGACAGAGGATCAGGATGATGGTAATTGACTGAAACAGGACACAGATAATTAGAATAGACAGAGGATCAGGATGATAGTAATTGACTGAAACAGGACATAGATCATTAGAATGGACAGAGGATCAGGATGATAGTAATTGACTGAAACAGGACATAGATAATTAGAATAGACAGAGAGTCAGGATGATAGTAATTGACTGAAACAGGACAGAGATAATTAGAATGGACAGAGGATCAGGATGATAGTAATTGACTGAAACAGGACATAGATTATTAGAATAGACGGAGGATCAGGATGATAGTAATTGACTGAAACAGGACATAGATAATTAGAATAGACAGAGAATCAGGATGATAGTAATTGACTGAAACAGGACATGGAGGATTAGAATGGACAGAGGATCAGGATGATAGTAATTGACTGAAACAGGACATAGATAATTAGAATAGACAGAGGATCAGGATGATAGTAATTGACTGAAACAGGACATAGATAATTAGAATAGACAGAGGATCAGGATGATAGTAATTGTCAGAAACAGGACATAGATAATTAGAATAGACAGAGGATCAGGATGATAGTAATTGACTGAAACAGGACATAGATAATTGGAATAGATAGAGAGTCAGGCTGATAGTAATTGACTGAAACAGGACATAGATAATTAGAATGGACAGAGGATCAGGATGATAGTAATTGACTGAAACAGGACATAGATTATTAGAATGGACAGAGGATCAGGATGATAGTAATTGACTGAAACAGGACATAGATAATTAGAATGGACAGAGGATCAGGATGATAATAATTGACTGAAACAGGACATAGATAATTAGAATGGTCAGAGGATCAGGATGATAGTAATTGACTGAAACAGGACATAGATAATTAGAATAGACAGAGGATGAGGATGATAGTAATTGACTGAAACAGGACATAGATAATTAGAATGGACAGAGGATCAGGATGATAGTAATTGACTGAAACAGGACATAGATAATTAGAATGGAAAGAGGATCAGGATGATAGTAATTGACTGAAACAGGACATTGATAATTAGAATAGACAGAGGATCAGGATGATAGTAATTGACTGAAACAGGACATAGATAATTAGAATGGAAAGAGGATCAGGATGATAGTAATTGACTGAAACAGGACATAGATAATTAGAATGGACAGAGGATGAGGATGATAGTAATTGACTGAAACAGGACATAGATAATTAGAATGGACAGAGGATCAGGATGATAGCAATTGACTGAAACAGGACATAAATAATTAGAATGGACAGAGGATCAGGATGATAGTAATTGACTGAAACAGGACATAGATAATTACAAAGGAGAGAGTATCAGGATGAAAGTAATTGACAGAAACAGGACATAGATAATTAGAATGGACAGAGGATCAGGATGATAGTAATTGACTGAAACAGGACATAGATAATTACAAAAGAGAGAGGATCAGGATGATATTAATTGACAGAAACAGGACACAGATAATTAGAATAGACAGAGGATCAGGATGATAGTAATTGACTGAAACAGGACACAGATAATTAGAATAGACAGAGGATCAGGATGATAGTAATTGACTGAAACAGGACATAGATAATTAGAATGGACAGAGGATCAGGATGATAGTAATTGACTGAAACAGGACATAGATAATTAGATTGGACAGAGGATCAGGATAATAGTAATTGACTGAAACAGGACATAGATAATTAGAATAGACAGAGGATCAGGATGACAGTAATTGACTGAAACAGGACATAGATAATTAGAATGGACAGAGGATCAGGATGATAGTAATTGACTGAAACAGGACACAGATAATTAGAATGTACAGAGGATCAGGATGATAGTAATTGACTGAAACAGGACATAGATAATTAGAATGGACAGAGGATCAGGATGACAGTAATTGACTGAAACAGGACATAGATAATTAGAATGGACAGAGGATCAGGATAACAGTAATTGACTGAAACAGGACATAGAGAATTAGAATAGACAGAGGATCAGGATGATAGTAATTGACTGAAACAGGACACAGATAATTAGAATGGACAGAGGATCAGGATGACAGTAATTGACTGAAACAGGACATAGATAATTAGAATAGACAGAGGATCAGGATGATAGTAATTGACTGAAACAGGACACAGATAATTAGAATGGACAGAGGATCAGGATGATAGGAATTGACTGTTAAAGGACACAGATAATTAGAATGGACAGAGGATCAGGATGATAGTAATTGACTGAAACAGGGCACAGATAATTAGAATAGACAGAGGATCAGGATGATTGTAATTGACTGAAACAGGACATAGATAATTAAAATGGACAGAGGATCAGGATGATAGTAATTGACTGAAACAGGACATAGATAATTAGAATGGACAGAGGATCAGGATGATAGTAATTGACTGAAACAGGACATAGATTATTAGAATGGACAGAGGATCAGGATGATAGTAATTGACTGAAACAGGACACAGATAATTAGAATAGACAGAGGATCAGGATGATAGTAATTGACTGAAACAGGACACAGATAATTAGAATGGACAGTGGATCAGGATGATAGTAATTGACTGAAAAAGGACACAGATAATTAGAATGGACAGAGGATCAGGATGATAGTAATTGACTGAAACAGGACACAGATAATTAGAATAGACAGAGGATCATGATGATAGTAATTGACTGAAAAAGGACACAGATAATTAGAATGGACAGAGGATCAGGATGATAGTAATTGACTGAAACAGGACACAGATAATTAGAATAGACAGAGGATCAGGATGATTGTAATTGACTGAAACAGGACATAGATAATTAAAATGGACTGAGGATCAGGATGATAGTAATTGACTGAAACAGGACATAGATAATAAGTATGGACAGAGGATCAGGATGATAGTAATTGACTGAAACAGGACATAGATTATTAGAATGGACAGAGGATCAGGATGATAGTAATTGACTGAAACAGGACACAGATAATTAGAATAGACAGAGGATCAGGATGATTGTAATTGACTGAAACAGGACATAGATAATTAGAATGGACAGATGATCAGGATGATAGTAATTGACTGAAAAAGGACACAGATAATTAGAATGGACAGAGGATGAGGATGATAGTAATAGACTGAAACAGGACATAGATAATTAGAATGGACAGAGGATCAGGATGATAGTAATTGACTGAAACAGGACATAGATAATTAGAATAGACGGAGGATCAGGCTGATAGTAATTGACTGAAACAGGACATAGATAATTAGAATAGACAGAGAATCAGGATGATAGTAATTGACTGAAACAGGACATAGATAATTAGAATGGACAGAGAATCAGGATGATAGTAATTGACTGAAACAGGACATAGATTATTAGAATGGACAGAGGATCAGGATGATGGTAATTGACTGAAACATGACACAGATAATTAGAATAGACAGAGGATCAGGATGATAGTAATTGACTGAAACAGGACACAGATAATTAGAATAGACAGAGAGTCAGGATGATAGTAATTGACTGAAACAGGACATAGATAATTAGAATGGACAGAGGATCAGGATGATAGTAATTGACTGAAACAGGACATAGATAATTAGAATGGACAGAGGATCAGGATGATAGTAATTGACTGAAACAGGACAGAGATAATTAGAATGGACAGAGGATCAGGATGATAGTAATTGACTGAAACAGGACATAGATAATTAGAATAGACAGAGGATCAGGATGATAGTAATTGACTGAAACAGGACAGAGATAATTACAATGGACAGAGGATCAGGATGATAGTAATTGACTGAAACAGGACATAGATTATTAGAATGGACAGAGGATCAGGATGATAGTAATTGACTGAAACAGGACACAGATAATTAGAATAGACAGAGGATCAGGATGATAGTAATTGACTGAAACAGGACATAGATCATAAGAATGGACAGAGGATCAGGATGATAGTAATTGACTGAAACAGGACACAGATAATTAGAATGGACAGAGGATCAGGATGATAGTAATTGACTGAAAAAGGACACAGATAATTAGAATGGACAGAGGATCAGGATGATATTAATTGACTGAAACAGGACACAGATAATTAGAATGGACAGAGGATCAGGATGATAGTAATTGACTGAAAAAGGACACAGATAATTAGAATGGACAGAGGATCAGGATGATATTAATTGACTGAAACAGGACATAGATAATTAGAATGGACAGAGGATCAGGATGATAGTAATTGACTGAAACAGGACATAGATAGTTAGAATAGACAGAGGATCAGGATGATAGTAATTGACTGAAACAGGACACAGATAATTAGAATAGACAGAGGATCAGGATGATAGTAATTGACTGAAACAGGACATAGATAATTAGAATGGACAGAGGATCAGGATGATAGTAATTGACTGAAACAGGACATAGATAATTAGATTGGACAGAGGATCAGGATTATAGTAATTGACTGAAACAGGACATAGATAATTAGAATAGACAGAGGATCAGGATGACAGTAATTGACTGAAACAGGACATAGATAATTAGAATGGACAGAGGATCAGGATGATAGTAATTGACTGAAACAGGACACAGATAATTAGAATGGACAGAGGATCAGGATGATAGTAATTGACTGAAACAGGACATAGATAATTAGAATGGACAGAGGATCAGGATGACAGTAATTGACTGAAACAGGACATAGATAATTAGAATGGACAGAGGATCAGGATGACAGTAATTGACTGAAACAGGACATAGAGAATTAGAATAGACAGAGGATCAGGATGATAGTAATTGACTGAAACAGGACACAGATAATTAGAATGGACAGAGGATCAGGATGACAGTAATTGACTGAAACAGGACATAGATAATTAGAATAGACAGAGGATCAGGATGATAGTAATTGACTGAAACAGGACACAGATAATTAGAATGGACAGAGGATCAGGATGATAGGAATTGACTGTTAAAGGACACAGATAATTAGAATGGACAGAGGATCAGGATGATAGTAATTGACTGAAACAGGGCACAGATAATTAGAATAGACAGAGGATCAGGATGATTGTAATTGACTGAAACAGGACATAGATAATTAAAATGGACAGAGGATCAGGATGATAGTAATTGACTGAAACAGGACATAGATAATTAGAATGGACAGAGGATCAGGATGATAGTAATTGACTGAAACAGGACATAGATTATTAGAATGGACAGAGGATCAGGATGATAGTAATTGACTGAAACAGGACACAGATAATTAGTATAGACAGAGGATCAGGATGATAGTAATTGACTGAAACAGGACACAGATAATTAGAATGGACAGTGGATCAGGATGATAGTAATTGACTGAAAAAGGACACAGATAATTAGAATGGACAGAGGATCATGATGATAGTAATTGACTGAAACAGGACACAGATAATTAGAATAGACAGAGGATCATGATGATAGTAATTGACTGAAAAAGGACACAGATAATTAGAATGGACAGAGGATCAGGATGATAGTAATTGACTGAAACAGGACACAGATAATTAGAATAGACAGAGGATCAGGATGATTGTAATTGACTGAAGCAGGACATAGATAATTAAAATGGACAGAGGATCAGGATGATAGTAATTGACTGAAACAGGACATAGATAATAAGAATGGACAGAGGATCAGGATGATAGTAATTGACTGAAACAGGACATAGATTATTAGAATGGACAGAGGATCAGGATGATAGTAATTGACTGAAACAGGACACAGATAATTAGAATAGACAGAGGATCAGGATGATTGTAATTGACTGAAACAGGACATAGATAATTAGAATGGACAGATGATCAGGATGATAGTAATTGACTGAAAAAGGACACAGATAATTAGAATGGACAGAGGATGAGGATGATAGTAATAGACTGAAACAGGACATAGATAATTAGAATGGACAGAGGATCAGGATGATAGTAATTGACTGAAACAGGACATAGATAATTAGAATAGACGGAGGATCAGGCTGATAGTAATTGACTGAAACAGGACATAGATAATTAGAATAGACAGAGAATCAGGATGATAGTAATTGACTGAAACAGGACATAGATAATTAGAATGGACAGAGGATCAGGATGATAGTAATTGACTGAAACAGGACATAGATTATTAGAATGGACAGAGGATCAGGATGATGGTAATTGACTGAAACATGACACAGATAATTAGAATAGACAGAGGATCAGGATGATAGTAATTGACTGAAACAGGACACAGATAATTAGAATAGACAGAGAGTCAGGATGATAGTAATTGACTGAAACAGGACATAGATAATTAGAATGGACAGAGGATCAGGATGATAGTAATTGACTGAAACAGGACATAGATAATTAGAATGGACAGAGGATCAGGATGATAGTAATTGACTGAAACAGGACAGAGATAATTAGAATGGACAGAGGATCAGGATGATAGTAATTGACTGAAACAGGACATAGATAATTAGAATAGACAGAGGATCAGGATGATAGTAATTGACTGAAACAGGACAGAGATAATTAGAATGGACAGAGGATCAGGATGATAGTAATTGACTGAAACAGGACATAGATTATTAGAATGGACAGAGGATCAGGATGATAGTAATTGACTGAAACAGGACACAGATAATTAGAATAGACAGAGGATCAGGATGATAGTAATTGACTGAAACAGGACATAGATCATAAGAATGGACAGAGGATCAGGATGATAGTAATTGACTGAAACAGGACACAGATAATTAGAATGGACAGAGGATCAGGATGATAGTAATTGACTGAAAAAGGACACAGATAATTAGAATGGACAGAGGATCAGGATGATATTAATTGACTGAAACAGGACATAGATAATTAGAATGGACAGAGGATCAGGATGATAGTAATTGACTGAAACAGGACATAGATAGTTAGAATAGACAGAGGATCAGGATGATAGTAATTGACTGAAACAGGACATAGATAATTAGAATAGACAGAGGATCAGGATGATAGTAATTGACTGAAACAGGACATAGATAATTAGAATAGACAGAGGATCAGGGTGATAGTAATTGACTGAAACAGGACATAGATAATTAGAATAGACAGTGGATCAGGATGATAGTAATTGACTGAAACAGGACATAGATCATAAGAATGGACAGAGGATCAGGATGATAGTAATTGACTGAAACAGGACATAGATAATTAGAATAGACAGAGGATCAGGATGATAGTAATTGACTGAAACAGGACATAGATCATAAGAATGGACAGAGGATCAGGATGATAGTAATTGACTGAAACAGGACATAGATAATTAGAATAGACAGAGGATCAGGATGATAGTAATTGACTGAAACAGGACATAGATAATTAGAATGGACAGAGGATCAGGATGATAGTAATTGACTGAAAAAGGACATAGATAAATAGAATGGACAGAGGATCAGGATGATAGTAATTGACTGAAACAGGACATAGATAATTAGAATGGACAGAGGATCAGGATGATATTAATTGACTGAAACAGGACATAGATAATTAGAATAGACAGAGGATCAGGATGATAGTAATTGACTGAAACAGGACATAGATAATTAAAATAGACAGAGGATCAGGATGATAGTAATTGACTGAAACAGGACATAGATCATAAGAATGGACAGAGGATCAGGATGATAGTAATTGACTGAAACAGGACATAGATAATTAGAATAGACAGAGGATCAGGATGATAGTAATTGACTGAAACACGACATAGATAATTAGAATGGACAGAGGATCAGGATGATATTAATTGACTGAAACAGGACATAGATCATAAGAATGGACAGAGGATCAGGATGATAGTAATTGACTGAAACACGACATAGATAATTAGAATGGACAGAGGATCAGGATGATATTAATTGACTGAAACAGGACATAGATAATTAGAATAGACAGAGGATCAGGATGATAGTAATTGACTGAAACAGGACATAGATCATAAGAATGGACAGAGGATCAGGATGATAGTAATTGACTGAAACAGGACATAGATAATTAGAATGGACAGAGGATCAGGATGATAGTAATTGACTGAAACAGGACATAGAGAATTAGAATAGACAGAGGATCAGGATGATAGTAATTGACTGAAACAGGACATAGATAATTAGAATAGACAGAGGATCAGGATGATAGTAATTGACTGAAACAGGACATAGATCATAAGAATGGACAGAGGATCAGGATGATAGTAATTGACTGAAACAGGACATAGATAATTAGAATGGACAGAGGATCAGGATGATAGTAATTGACTGAAACAGGACATAGATAATTAGAATAGACAGAGGATCAGGATGATAGTAATTGACTGAAACAGGACACAGATAATTAGAATGGACAGAGGATCAGGATGATAGTAATTGACTGAAACAGGACATAGATAATTAGAATGGACAGAGGATCAGGATGATAGTAATTGACTGAAACAGGACACAGATAATTAGAATAGACAGAGGATCAGGATGATTGTAATTGACTGAAACAGGACATAGATAATTAGAATGGACAGAGGATCAGGATGATAGTAATTGACTGAAACAGGACATAGATAATTAGAATAGACAGAGGATCAGGATGATAGTAATTGACTGAACCAGGACACAGATAATTAGAATGGACAGAGGATCAGGATGATAGTAATTGACTGAAACAGGACATAGATAATTAGAATGGACAGAGGATCAGGATGATAGTAATTGACTGAAACAGGACACAGATTATTAGAATAGACAGAGGATCAGGATGATTGTAATTGACTGAAACAGGACATAGATAATTAGAATGGACAGAGGATCAGGATGATAGTAATTGACTGAAAAAGGACACAGATAATTAGAATGGACAGAGGATGAGGATGATAGTAATTGACTGAAACAGGACATAGATAATTAGAATAGACAGAGGATCAGGATGATAGTAATTGACTGAAACAGGACATAGATAATTAGAATAGACAGAGGATCAGGATGATAGTAATTGACTGAAACAGGACATAGATCATAAGAATGGACAGAGGATCAGGATGATAGTAATTGACTGAAACAGGACATAGATAATTAGAATGGACAGAGGATCAGGATGATAGTAATTGACTGAAACAGGACATAGATAATTAGAATAGACAGAGGATCAGGATGATAGTAATTGACTGAAACAGGACACAGATAATTAGAATGGACAGAGGATCAGGATGATAGTAATTGACTGAAACAGGACATAGATAATTAGAATGGACAGAGGATCAGGATGATAGTAATTGACTGAAACAGGACACAGATAATTAGAATAGACAGAGGATCAGGATGATTGTAATTGACTGAAACAGGACATAGATAATTAGAATGGACAGAGGATCAGGATGATAGTAATTGACTGAAACAGGACATAGATAATTAGAATAGACAGAGGATCAGGATGATAGTAATTGACTGAAACAGGACACAGATAATTAGAATGGACAGAGGATCAGGATGATAGTAATTGACTGAAACAGGACATAGATAATTAGAATGGACAGAGGATCAGGATGATAGTAATTGACTGAAACAGGACACAGATAATTAGAATAGACAGAGGATCAGGATGATTGTAATTGACTGAAACAGGACATAGATAATTAGAATGGACAGAGGATCAGGATGATAGTAATTGACTGAAAAAGGACACAGATAATTAGAATGGACAGAGGATGAGGATGATAGTAATTGACTGAAACAGGACATAGATAATTAGAATAGACAGAGGATCAGGATGATAGTAATTGACTGAAACAGGACATAGATAATTAGAATAGACAGAGGATCAGGATGATAGTAATTGACTGAAACAGGACATAGATCATAAGAATGGACAGAGGATCAGGATGATAGTAATTGACTGAAACAGGACATAGATAATTAGAATGGACAGAGGATCAGGATGATAGTAATTGACTGAAACAGGACATAGATAATTAGAATAGACAGAGGATCAGGATGATAGTAATTGACTGAAACAGGACATAGATAATCAGAATAGACAGAGGATCAGGATGATATTAATTGACTGAAACAGGCCATAGATAATTAGAATAGACAGAGGATCAGGATGATAGTAATTGACTGAAACAGGACATAGATAATTAGAATAGACAGTGGATCAGGATGATAGTAATTGACTGAAACAGGACATAGATCATAAGAATGGACAGAGGATCAGGATGATAGTAATTGACTGAAACAGGACATAGATAATTAGAATAGACAGAGGATCAGGATGATAGTAATTGACTGAAACAGGACATAGATAATTAGAATAGACAGTGGATCAGGATGATAGTAATTGACTGAAACAGGACATAGATCATAAGAATGGACAGAGGATCAGGATGATAGTAATTGACTGAAACAGGACATAGATAATTAGAATAGACAGAGGATCAGGATGATAGTAATTGACTGAAACAGGACATAGATCATAAGAATGGACAGAGGATCAGGATGATAGTAATTGACTGAAACAGGACACAGATAATTAGAATAGACAGAGGATCAGGATGATAGTAATTGACTGAAACAGGACATAGATCATTAGAATGGACAGAGGATCAGGATGATAGTAATTGACTGAAACAGGACATAGATAATTAGAATGGACAGAGGATCAGGATGATAGTAATTGACTGAAACAGGACATAGATAATTAGAATAGACAGAGGATCAGGATGATAGTAATTGACTGAAACAGGACATAGATCATAAGAATGGACAGAGGATCAGGATGATAGTAATTGACTGAAACAGGACATAGATAATTAGAATAGACAGAGGATCAGGATGATAGTAATTGACTGAAACAGGGCACAGATAATTAGAATGGACAGAGGATCAGGATGATAGTAATTGACTGAAACAGGACATAGATAATTAGAATGGACAGAGGATCAGGATGATAGTAATTGACTGAAACAGGACACAGATAATTAGAATAGACAGAGGATCAGGATGATTGTAATTTACTGAAACAGGACATAGATAATTAGAATGGACAGAGGATCAGGATGATAGTAATTGACTGAAAAAGGACACAGATAATTAGAATGGACAGAGGATGAGGATGATAGTAATTGACTGAAACAGGACATAGATAATTAGAATAGACAGAGGATCAGGATGATAGTAATTGACTGAAACAGGACATAGATAATTAGAATAGACAGAGGATCAGGATGATAGTAATTGACTGAAACAGGACATAGATCATAAGAATGGACAGAGGATCAGGATGATAGTAATTGACTGAAACAGGACATAGATAATTAGAATGGACAGAGGATCAGGATGATAGTAATTGACTGAAACAGGACATAGATAATTAGAATAGACAGAGGATCAGGATGATAGTAATTGACTGAAACAGGACATAGATCATAAGAATGGACAGAGGATCAGGATGATAGTAATTGACTGAAACAGGACATAGATAATTAGAATAGACAGAGGATCAGGATGATAGTAATTGACTGAAACAGGACACAGATAATTAGAATGGACAGAGGATCAGGATGATAGTAATTGACTGAAACAGGACATAGATAATTAGAATGGACAGAGGATCAGGATGATAGTAATTGACTGAAACAGGACACAGATAATTAGAATAGACAGAGGATCAGGATGATTGTAATTGACTGAAACAGGACATAGATAATTAGAATGGACAGAGGATCAGGATGATAGTAATTGACTGAAACAGGACATAGATAATTAGAATAGACAGAGGATCAGGATGATAGTAATTGACTGAAACAGGACATAGATCATAAGAATGGACAGAGGATCAGGATGATAGTAATTGACTGAAACAGGACATAGATAATTAGAATAGACAGAGGATCAGGATGATAGTAATTGACTGAAACAGGACATAGATCATAAGAATGGACAGAGGATCAGGATGATAGTAATTGACTGAAACAGGACATAGATAATTAGAATGGACAGAGGATCAGGATGATAGTAATTGACTGAAACAGGACATAGATAATTAGAATAGACAGAGGATCAGGATGATAGTAATTGACTGAAACAGGACATAGATCATAAGAATGGACAGAGGATCAGGATGATAGTAATTGACTGAAACAGGACATAGATAATTAGAATAGACAGAGGATCAGGATGATAGTAATTGACTGAAACAGGACACAGATAATTAGAATGGACAGAGGATCAGGATGATAGTAATTGACTGAAACAGGACATAGATAATTAGAATGGACAGAGGATCAGGATGATAGTAATTGACTGAAACAGGACACAGATAATTAGAATAGACAGAGGATCAGGATGATTGTAATTGACTGAAACAGGACATAGATAATTAGAATGGACAGAGGATCAGGATGATAGTAATTGACTGAAAAAGGACACAGATAATTAGAATGGACAGAGGATGAGGATGATAGTAATTGACTGAAACAGGACATAGATAATTAGAATGGACAGAGGATCAGGATGATAGTAATTGACTGAAACAGGACATAGATAATTAGAATAGACAGAGGATCAGGATGATAGTAATTGACTGAAACAGGACATAGATAATTGGAATAGACAGAGGATCAGGATGATATTAATTGACTGAAAAAGGACACAGATAATTAGAATAGACAGAGGATCAGGATGATAGTAATTGACTGAAACAGGACATAGATTATTAGAATGGACAGAGGATCAGGATGATGGTAATTGACTGAAACATGACACAGATAATTAGAATAGACAGAGGATGAGGATGATAGTAATTGACTGAAACAGGACATAGATAATTAGAATAGACAGAGGATGAGGATGATAGTAATTGACTGAAACAGGACATAGATAATTAGAATAGACAGAGAGTCAGGATGATAGTAATTGACTGAAACAGGACATAGATAATTAGAATGGACAGAGGATCAGGATGACAGTAATTGACTGAAACAGGACATAGAGAATTAGAATAGACAGAGGATCAGGATGATAGTAATTGACTGAAACAGGACACAGATAATTAGAATGGACAGAGGATCAGGATGACAGTAATTGACTGAAACAGGACATAGATAATTAGAATAGACAGAGGATCAGGATGATAGTAATTGACTGAAACAGGACACAGATAATTAGAATGGACAGAGGATCAGGATGATAGTAATTGACTGTTAAAGGACACAGATAATTAGAATGGACAGAGGAGCAGGATGATAGTAATTGACTGAAACAGGGCACAGATAATTAGAATAGACAGAGGATCAGGATGATTGTAATTGACTGAAACAGGACATAGATAATTAGAATAGACAGAGGATCAGGATGATAGTAATTGACTGAAACAGGACATAGATCATAAGAATGGACAGAGGATCAGGATGATAGTAATTGACTGAAACAGGACACAGATAATTAGAATGGACAGAGGATCAGGATGATAGTAATTGACTGTTAAAGGACACAGATAATTAGAATGGACAGAGGATCAGGATGATAGTAATTGACTGAAACAGGGCACAGATAATTAGAATAGACAGAGGATCAGGATGATAGTAATTGACTGAAACAGGACATAGATAATTAGAATAGACAGAGGATCAGGATGATAGTAATTGACTGAAACAGGACATAGATCATAAGAATGGACAGAGGATCAGGATGATAGTAATTGACTGAAACAGGACACAGATAATTAGAATGGACAGAGGATCAGGATGATAGTAATTGACTGAAACAGGACATAGATCATAAGAATGGACAGAGGATCAGGATGATAGTAATTGACTGAAACAGGACATAGATCATAAGAATGGACAGAGGATCAGGATGATAGTAATTGACTGAAACAGGACATAGATAATTAGAATAGACAGAGGATCAGGATGATAGTAATTGACTGAAACAGGACATAGATCATAAGAATGGACAGAGGATCAGGATGATAGTAATTGACTGAAACAGGACATAGATAATTAGAATAGACAGAGGATCAGGATGATAGTAATTGACTGAAACAGGACACAGATAATTAGAATGGACAGAGGATCAGGATGATAGTAATTGACTGAAACAGGACATAGATAATTAGAATGGACAGAGGATCAGGATGATAGTAATTGACTGAAACAGGACACAGATAATTAGAATAGACAGAGGATCAGGATGATAGTAATTGACTGAAACAGGACATAGATAATTAGAATAGACAGAGGATCAGGATGATAGTAATTGACTGAAACAGGACATAGATAATTAGAATAGACAGAGGATCAGGATGATAGTAATTGACTGAAACAGGACATAGATAATTAGAATAGACAGAGGATCAGGATGATAGTAATTGACTGAAACAGGACATAGATCATAAGAATGGACAGAGGATCAGGATGATAGTAATTGACTGAAACAGGACATAGATAATTAGAATGGACAGAGGATCAGGATGATAGTAATTGACTGAAACAGGACATAGATAATTAGAATAGACAGAGGATCAGGATGATAGTAATTGACTGAAACAGGACATAGATAATTAGAATAGACAGAGGATCAGGATGATATTAATTGACTGAAACAGGACATAGATAATTAGAATAGACAGAGGATCAGGATGATAGTAATTGACTGAAACAGGACATAGATAATTAGAATAGACAGTGGATCAGGATGATAGTAATTGACTGAAGCAGGACATAGATCATAAGAATGGACAGAGGATCAGGATGATAGTAATTGACTGAAACAGGACATAGATAATTAGAATAGACAGAGGATCAGGATGATAGTAATTGACTGAAACAGGACATAGATAATTAGAATAGACAGTGGATCAGGATGATAGTAATTGACTGAAACAGGACATAGATCATAAGAATGGACAGAGGATCAGGATGATAGTAATTGACTGAAACAGGACATAGATAATTAGAATAGACAGAGGATCAGGATGATAGTAATTGACTGAAACAGGACATAGATCATAAGAATGGACAGAGGATCAGGATGATAGTAATTGACTGAAACAGGACACAGATAATTAGAATAGACAGAGGATCAGGATGATAGTAATTGACTGAAACAGGACATAGATCATAAGAATGGACAGAGGATCAGGATGATAGTAATTGACTGAAACAGGACATAGATAATTAGAATGGACAGAGGATCAGGATGATAGTAATTGACTGAAACAGGACATAGATAATTAGAATAGACAGAGGATCAGGATGATAGTAATTGACTGAAACAGGACATAGATCATAAGAATGGACAGAGGATCAGGATGATAGTAATTGACTGAAACAGGACATAGATAATTAGAATAGACAGAGGATCAGGATGATAGTAATTGACTGAAACAGGGCACAGATAATTAGAATGGACAGAGGATCAGGATGATAGTAATTGACTGAAACAGGACATAGATAATTAGAATGGACAGAGGATCAGGATGATAGTAATTGACTGAAACAGGACACAGATAATTAGAATAGACAGAGGATCAGGATGATTGTAATTGACTGAAACAGGACATAGATAATTAGAATGGACAGAGGATCAGGATGATAGTAATTGACTGAAAAAGGACACAGATAATTAGAATGGACAGAGGATGAGGATGATAGTAATTGACTGAA
Source organism: Heterodontus francisci (assembly GCF_036365525.1). Lineage (NCBI taxonomy): Eukaryota > Metazoa > Chordata > Chondrichthyes > Heterodontiformes > Heterodontidae > Heterodontus > Heterodontus francisci. Next base: position 1,673,768 of record NW_027140520.1, read on the forward strand.
ACAGGACATAGATAATTAGAATAGACAGAGGATCAGGATGATAGTAATTGACTGAAACAGGACATAGATAATTAGAATAGACAGAGGATCAGGATGATAGTAATTGACTGAAACAGGACATAGATCATAAGAATGGACAGAGGATCAGGATGATAGTAATTGACTGAAACAGGACATAGATAATTAGAATGGACAGAGGATCAGGATGATAGTAATTGACTGAAACAGGACATAGATAATTAGAATAGACAGAGGATCAGGATGATAGTAATTGACTGAAACAGGACATAGATCATAAGAATGGACAGAGGATCAGGATGATAGTAATTGACTGAAACAGGACATAGATAATTAGAATAGACAGAGGATCAGGATGATAGTAATTGACTGAAACAGGACACAGATAATTTGAATGGACAGAGGATCAGGATGATAGTAATTGACTGAAACAGGACATAGATAATTAGAATGGACAGAGGATCAGGATGATAGTAATTGACTGAAACAGGACACAGATAATTAGAATAGACAGAGGATCAGGATGATTGTAATTGACTGAAACAGGACATAGATAATTAGAATGGACAGAGGATCAGGATGATAGTAATTGACTGAAACAGGACATAGATAATTAGAATAGACAGAGGATCAGGATGATAGTAATTGACTGAAACAGGACATAGATCATAAGAATGGACAGAGGATCAGGATGATAGTAATTGACTGAAACAGGACATAGATAATTAGAATAGACAGAGGATCAGGATGATAGTAATTGACTGAAACAGGACATAGATCAAAAGAATGGACAGAGGATCAGGATGATAGTAATTGACTGAAACAGGACATAGATAATTAGAATGGACAGAGGATCAGGATGATAGTAATTGACTGAAACAGGACATAGATAATTAGAATAGACAGAGGATCAGGATGATAGTAATTGACTGAAACAGGACATAGATCATAACAATGGACAGAGGATCAGGATGATAGTAATTGACTGAAACAGGACATAGATAATTAGAATAGACAGAGGATCAGGATGATAGTAATTGACTGAAACAGGACACAGATAATTAGAATGGACAGAGGATCAGGATGATAGTAATTGACTGAAACAGGACATAGATAATTAGAATGGACAGAGGATCAGGATGATAGTAATTGACTGAAACAGGACACAGATAATTAGAATAGACAGAGGATCAGGATGATTGTAATTGACTGAAACAGGACATAGATAATTAGAATGGACAGAGGATCAGGATGATAGTAATTGACTGAAAAAGGACACAGATAATTAGAATGGACAGAGGATGAGGATGATAGTAATTGACTGAAACAGGACATAGATAATTAGAATGGACAGAGGATCAGGATGATAGTAATTGACTGAAACAGGACATAGATAATTAGAATAGACAGAGGATCAGGATGATAGTAATTGACTGAAACAGGACATAGATAATTGGAATAGACAGAGGATCAGGATGATATTAATTGACTGAAAAAGGACACAGATAATTAGAATAGACAGAGGATCAGGATGATAGTAATTGACTGAAACAGGACATAGATTATTAGAATGGACAGAGGATCAGGATGATGGTAATTGACTGAAACATGACACAGATAATTAGAATAGACAGAGGATGAGGATGATAGTAATTGACTGAAACAGGACATAGATAATTAGAATAGACAGAGGATGAGGATGATAGTAATTGACTGAAACAGGACATAGATAATTAGAATAGACAGAGAGTCAGGATGATAGTAATTGACTGAAACAGGACATAGATAATTAGAATGGACAGAGGATCAGGATGACAGTAATTGACTGAAACAGGACATAGAGAATTAGAATAGACAGAGGATCAGGATGATAGTAATTGACTGAAACAGGACACAGATAATTAGAATGGACAGAGGATCAGGATGACAGTAATTGACTGAAACAGGACATAGATAATTAGAATAGACAGAGGATCAGGATGATAGTAATTGACTGAAACAGGACACAGATAATTAGAATGGACAGAGGATCAGGATGATAGTAATTGACTGTTAAAGGACACAGATAATTAGAATGGACAGAGGATCAGGATGATAGTAATTGACTGAAACAGGGCACAGATAATTAGAATAGACAGAGGATCAGGATGATTGTAATTGACTGAAACAGGACATAGATAATTAAAATGGACAGAGGATCAGGATGATAGTAATTGACTGAAACAGGACATAGATAATTAGAATGGACAGAGGATCAGGATGATAGTAATTGACTGAAACAGGACATAGATTATTAGAATGGACAGAGGATCAGGATGATAGTAATTGACTGAAACAGGACATAGATAATTAGAATAGACAGAGGATCAGGATGATAGTAATTGACTGAAACAGGACATAGATAATTAGAATAGACAGAGGATCAGGATGATATTAATTGACTGAAAAAGGACACAGATAATTAGAATAGACAGAGGATCAGGATGATAGTAATTGACTGAAACAGGACATAGATTATTAGAATGGACAGAGGATCAGGATGATGGTAATTGACTGAAACATGACACAGATAATTAGAATAGACAGAGGATGAGGATGATAGTAATTGACTGAAACAGGACATAGATAATTAGAATAGACAGAGGATGAGGATGATAGTAATTGACTGAAACAGGACATAGATAATTAGAATAGACAGAGAGTCAGGATGATAGTAATTGACTGAAACAGGACATAGATAATTAGAATAGACAGAGGATCAGGATGATAGTAATTGACTGAAACAGGACATAGATAATTAGAATGGACAGAGGATCAGGATGACAGTAATTGACTGAAACTGGACATAGAGAATTAGAATAGACAGAGGATCAGGATGATAGTAATTGACTGAAACAGGACACAGATAATTAGAATGGACAGAGGATCAGGATGACAGTAATTGACTGAAGCAGGACATAGATAATTAGAATAGACAGAGGATCAGGATGATAGTAATTGACTGAAACAGGACACAGATAATTAGAATGGACAGAGGATCAGGATGATAGTAATTGACTGTTAAAGGACACAGATAATTAGAATGGACAGAGGATCAGGATGATAGTAATTGACTGAAACAGGGCACAGATAATTAGAATAGACAGAGGATCAGGATGATTGTAATTGACTGAAACAGGACATAGATAATTAAAATGGACAGAGGATCAGGATGATAGTAATTGACTGAAACAGGACATAGATAATTAGAATGGACAGAGGATCATGATGATAGTAATTGACTGAAACAGGACATAGATTATTAGAATGGACAGAGGATCAGGATGATAGTAATTGACTGAAACAGGACACAGATAATTAGAATAGACAGAGGATCAGGATGATTGTAATTGACTGAAACAGGACATAGATAATTAGAATGGACAGAGGATCAGGATGATAGTAATTGACTGAAAAAGGACACAGATAATTAGAATGGACAGAGGATGAGGATGATAGTAATTGACTGAAACAGGACATAGATAATTAGAATGGACAGAGGATCAGGATGATAGTAATTGACTGAAAAAGGACACAGATAATTAGAATAGACAGAGGATCAGGATGATAGTAATTGACTGAAACAGGACATAGATTATTAGAATGGACAGAGGATCAGGATGATAGTAATTGACTGAAAGAGGACACAGATAATTAGAATAGACAGAGGATCAGGATGATAGTAATTGACTGAAACAGGACATAGATCATTAGAATGGACAGAGGATCAGGATGATAGTAATTGACTGAAACAGGACATAGATAATTAGAATAGACAGAGGATCAGGATGATAGTAATTGACTGAAACAGGACACAGATAATTAGAATGGACAGAGGATCAGGATGATAGTAATTGACTGAAAAAGGACACAGATAATTAGAATGGACAGAGGATCAGGATGATAGTAATTGACTGAAACAGGACACAGATAATTAGAATAGACAGAGGATCAGGATGATAGTAATTGACTGAAACAGGACACAGATCATTAGAATAGACAGAGTATCAGGATGATTGTAATTGACTGAAACAGGACATAGATAATTAAAATGGACAGAGGATCAGGATGATAGTAATTGACTGAAACAGGACATAGATAATTAGAATGGACAGAGGATCAGGATGATAGTAATTGACTGAAACAGGACATAGATTATTAGAATGGACAGAGGATCAGGATGATAGTAATTGACTGAAACAGGACACAGATAATTAGAATAGACAGAGGATCAGGATGATTGTAATTGACTGAAACAGGACATAGATAATTAGAATGGACAGAGGATCAGGATGATAGTAATTGACTGAAAAAGGACACAGATAATTAGAATGGACAGAGGATGAGGATGATAGTAATTGACTGAAACAGGACATAGATAATTAGAATGGACAGAGGATCAGGATGATAGTAATTGACTGAAACAGGACATAGATAATTAGAATAGACAGAGGATCAGGCTGATAGTAATTGACTGAAAAAGGACACAGATAATTAGAATGGACAGAGGATCAGGATGATAGTAATTGACTGAAACAGGACACAGATAATTAGAATAGACAGAGGATCAGGATGATAGTAATTGACTGAAAAAGGACACAGATAATTAGAATGAACAGAGGATCAGGATGATAGTAATTGACTGAAACAGGACACAGATCATTAGAATAGACAGAGGATCAGGATGATTGTAATTGACTGAAACAGGACATAGATAATTAAAATGGACAGAGGATCAGGATGATAGTAATTGACTGAAACAGGACATAGATAATTAGAATGGACAGAGGATCAGGATGATAGTAATTGACTGAAACAGGACATAGATTATTAGAATGGACAGAGGATCAGGATGATAGTAATTGACTGAAACAGGACACAGATAATTAGAATAGACAGAGGATCAGGATGATTGTAATTGACTGAAACAGGACATAGATAATTAGAATGGACAGAGGATCAGGATGATAGTAATTGACTGAAAAAGGACACAGATAATTAGAATGGACAGAGGATGAGGATGATAGTAATTGACTGAAACAGGACATAGATAATTAGAATGGACAGAGGATCAGGATGATAGTAATTGACTGAAACAGGACATAGATAATTAGAATAGACAGAGGATCAGGCTGATAGTAATTGACTGAAACAGGACATAGATAATTAGAATAGACAGAGGATCAGGATGATAGTAATTGACCGAAACAGGACATAGATAATTAGAATGGACAGAGGATCAGGATGATAGTAATTGACTGAAACAGGACATAGATTATTAGAATGGACAGAGGATCAGGATGATGGTAATTGACTGAAACATGACACAGATAATTAGAATAGACAGAGGATCAGGATGATAGTAATTGACTGAAACAGGACAAAGATAATTAGAATAGACAGAGAGTCAGGATGATAGTAATTGACTGAAACAGGACATAGATAATTAGAATGGACAGAGGATCAGGATGATAGTAATTGACTGAAACAGGACAAAGATAATTAGAATAGACAGAGAGTCAGGATGATAGTAATTGACTGAAACAGGACATAGATAATTAGAATGGACAGAGGATCTCTTTTGTTCTTTTGGGCCTCCTTATCTCGAGAGACAATGGATACGCGCCTGGAGGTGGTCAGTGGTTTGTGAAGCAGCGCCTGGAGTGGCTATAAAGGCCAATTCTGGAGTGACAGGCTCTTCCACAGGTGCTGCAGAGATATTTGTTTGTTGGGGCTGTTGCACAGTTGGCTCTCCCCTTGCGCCTCTGTCTTTTTTCCTGCCAACTACTAAGTCTCTTCGACTCGCCACAATTTAGCCCTGTCTTTATGGCTGCCCGCCAGCTCTGGCGAATGCTGGCAACTGACTCCCACGACTTGTGATCAATGTCACACGATTTCATGTCGCGTTTGCAGACGTCTTTATAACGGAGACATGGACGGCCGGTGGGTCTGATACCAGTGGCGAGCTCACTGTACAATGTGTCTTTGGGGATCCTGCCATCTTCCATGCGGCTCACATGGCCAAGCCATCTCAAGCGCCGCTGACTCAGTAGTGTGTATAAGATGGGGATGTTGGCCGCTTCAAGGACTTCTGTGTTGGAGATATAGTCCTGCCACCTGATGCCAAGTATTCTCCGAAGGCAGCGAAGATGGAATGAATTGAGACGTCGCTCTTGGCTGGCATACGTTGTCCAGGCCTCGCTGCCGTAGAGCAAGGTACTGAGGACACAGGCCTGATACACTCGGACTTTTGTGTTCCGTGTCAGTGCGCCATTTTCCCACACTCTCTTGGCCAGTCTGGACATAGCAGTGGAAGCCTTACCCATGCGCTTGTTGATTTCTGCATCTAGAGACAGGTTACTGGTGATAGTTGAGCCTAGGTAGGTGAACTCTTGAACCACTTCCAGAGCGTGGTCGCCAATTTTGATGGATGGAGCATTTCTGACATCCTGCCCCATGATGTTCGTTTTCTTGAGGCTGATGGTTAGGCCAAATTCATTGCAGGCAGACGCAAACCTGTCGATGAGACTCTGCAGGCATTCTTCAGTGTGAGATGTTAAAGCAGCATCGTCAGCAAAGAGGAGTTCTCTGATGAGGACTTTCCGTACTTTGGACTTCGCTCTTAGACGGGCAAGGTTGAACAACCTGCCCCCTGATCTTGTGTGGAGGAAAATTCCTTCTTCAGAGGATTTGAACGCATGTGAAAGCAGCAGGGAGAAGAAAATCCCAAAAAGTGTGGGTGCGAGAACACAGCCCTGTTTCACACCACTCAGGATAGGAAAGGGCTCTGATGAGGAGCCACCATGTTGAATTGTGCCTTTCATATTGTCATGGAATGAGGTGATGATACTTAGTAGCTTTGGTGGACATCCGATCTTTTCTAGTAGTCTGAAGAGACCACGTCTGCTGACGAGGTCAAAGGCTTTGGTGAGATCAATGAAAGCAATGTAGAGGGGCATCTGTTGTTCACGGCATTTCTCCTGTATCTGACGAAGGGAGAACAGCATGTCAATAGTCGATCTCTCTGCACGAAAGCCACACTGTGCCTCAGGGTAGACGCGCTCGGCCAGCTTCTGGAGCCTGTTCAGAGCGACTCGATCTGGATGATAGTAATTGACTGAAACAGGACATAGATAATTAGAATGGACAGAGGATCAGGATGATAGTAATTGACTGAAACAGGACAGAGATAATTAGAATGGACAGAGGATCAGGATGATAGTAATTGACTGAAACAGGACGTAGATAATTAGAATAGACAGAGGATCAGGATGATAGTAATTGACTGAAACAGGACAGAGATAATTAGAATGGACAGAGGATCAGGATGATAGTAATTGACTGAAACAGGACATAGATTATTAGAATGGACAGAGGATCAGGATGATAGTAATTGACTGAAACAGGACACAGATAATTAGAATAGACAGAGGATCAGGATGATAGTAATTGACTGAAACAGGACATAGATCATAAGAATGGACAGAGGATCAGGATGATAGTAATTGACTGAAACAGGACATAGATAATTAGAATAGACAGAGGATCAGGATGATATTAATTGACTGAAAAAGGACACAGATAATTAGAATAGACAGAGGATCAGGATGATAGTAATTGACTGAAACAGGACATAGATTATTAGAATGGACAGAGGATCAGGATGATGGTAATTGACTGAAACATGACACAGATAATTAGAATAGACAGAGGATGAGGATGATAGTAATTGACTGAAACAGGACATAGATAATTAGAATAGACAGAGGATGAGGATGATAGTAATTGACTGAAACAGGACATAGATAATTAGAATAGACAGAGAGTCAGGATGATAGTAATTGACTGAAACAGGACATAGATAATTAGAATAGACAGAGGATCAGGATGATAGTAATTGACTGAAACAGGACATAGATAATTAGAATGGACAGAGGATCAGGATGACAGTAATTGACTGAAACAGGACATAGAGAATTAGAATAGACAGAGGATCAGGATGATAGTAATTGACTGAAACAGGACACAGATAATTAGAATGGACAGAGGATCAGGATGACAGTAATTGACTGAAACAGGACATAGATAATTAGAATAGACAGAGGATCAGGATGATAGTAATTGACTGAAACAGGACACAGATAATTAGAATGGACAGAGGATCAGGATGATAGTAATTGACTGTTAAAGGACACAGATAATTAGAATGGACAGAGGATCAGGATGATAGTAATTGACTGAAACAGGGCACAGATAATTAGAATAGACAGAGGATCAGGATGATTGTAATTGACTGAAACAGGACATAGATAATTAAAATGGACAGAGGATCAGGATGATAGTAATTGACTGAAACAGGACATAGATAATTAGAATGGACAGAGGATCAGGATGATAGTAATTGACTGAAACAGGACATAGATTATTAGAATGGACAGAGGATCAGGATGATAGTAATTGACTGAAACAGGACACAGATAATTAGAATAGACAGAGGATCAGGATGATTGTAATTGACTGAAACAGGACATAGATAATTAGAATGGACAGAGGATCAGGATGACAGTAATTGACTGAAAAAGGACACAGATAATTAGAATGGAAAGAGGATGAGGATGATAGTAATTGACTGAAAAAGGACACAGATAATTAGAATGGACAGAGGATCAGGATGATAGTAATTGACTGAAACAGGACACAGATAATTAGAATAGACAGAGGATCAGGATGATAGTAATTGACTGAAAAAGGACACAGATAATTAGAATGGACAGAGGATCAGGATGATAGTAATTGACTGAAGCAGGACACAGATAATTAGAATAGACAGAGGATCAGGATGATTGTAATTGACTGAAACAGGACATAGATAATTAAAATGGACAGAGGATCAGGATGATAGTAATTGACTGAAACAGGACATAGATAATTAGAATGGACAGAGGATCAGGATGATAGTAATTGACTGAAACAGGACATAGATTATTAGAATGGACAGAGGATCAGGATGATAGTAATTGACTGAAACAGGACACAGATAATTAGAATAGACAGAGGATCAGGATGATTGTAATTGACTGAAACAGGACATAGATAATTAGAATGGACAGAGGATCAGGATGATAGTAATTGACTGAAAAAGGACACAGATAATTAGAATGGACAGAGGATGAGGATGATAGTAATTGACTGAAACAGGACATAGATAATTAGAATGGACAGAGGATCAGGATGATAGTAATTGACTGAAACAGGACATAGATAATTAGAATAGACAGAGGATCAGGCTGATAGTAATTGACTGAAACAGGACATAGATAATTAGAATAGACAGAGGATCAGGATGATAGTAATTGACTGAAACAGGACATAGATAATTAGAATGGACAGAGGATCAGGATGATAGTAATTGACTGAAACAGGACATAGATTATTAGAATGGACAGAGGATCAGGATGATGGTAATTGACTGAAACATGACACAGATAATTAGAATAGACAGAGGATCAGGATGATAGTAATTGACTGAAACAGGACAAAGATAATTAGAATAGACAGAGAGTCAGGATGATAGTAATTGACTGAAACAGGACATAGATAATTAGAATGGACAGAGGATCAGGATGATAGTAATTGACTGAAACAGGACATAGATAATTAGAATGGACAGAGGATCAGGATGATAGTAATTGACTGAAACAGAACAGAGATAATTAGAATGGACAGAGGATCAGGATGATAGTAATTGACTGAAACATGACACAGATAATTAGAATAGACAGAGGATCAGGATGATAGTAATTGACTGAAACAGGACAAAGATAATTAGAATAGACAGAGAGTCAGGATGATAGTAATTGACTGAAACAGGACATAGATAATTAGAATGGACAGAGGATCAGGATGATAGTAATTGACTGAAACAGGACATAGATAATTAGAATAGACAGAGGATCAGGCTGATAGTAATTGACTGAAACAGGACATAGATAATTAGAATAGACAGAGGATCAGGATGATAGTAATTGACTGAAACAGGACATAGATAATTAGAATGGACAGAGGATCAGGATGATAGTAATTGACTGAAACAGGACATAGATTATTAGAATGGACAGAGGATCAGGATGATGGTAATTGACTGAAACATGACACAGATAATTAGAATAGACAGAGGATCAGGATGATAGTAATTGACTGAAACAGGACAAAGATAATTAGAATAGACAGAGAGTCAGGATGATAGTAATTGACTGAAACAGGACATAGATAATTAGAATGGACAGAGGATCAGGATGATAGTAATTGACTGAAACAGGACATAGATAATTAGAATGGACAGAGGATCAGGATGATAGTAATTGACTGAAACAGGACAGAGATAATTAGAATGGACAGAGGATCAGGATGATAGTAATTGACTGAAACAGGACATAGATAATTAGAATAGACAGAGGATCAGGATGATAGTAATTGACTGAAACAGGACAGAGATAATTAGAATGGACAGAGGATCAGGATGATAGTAATTGACTGAAACAGGACATAGATTATTAGAATGGACAGAGGATCAGGATGATAGTAATTGACTGAAACAGGACAAAGATAATTAGAATAGACAGAGAGTCAGGATGATAGTAATTGACTGAAACAGGACATAGATAATTAGAATGGACAGAGGATCAGGATGATAGTAATTGACTGAAACAGGACATAGATTATTAGAATGGACAGAGGATCAGGATGATAGTAATTGACTGAAACAGGACACAGATAATTAGAATAGACAGAGGATCAGGATGATTGTAATTGACTGAAACAGGACATAGATAATTAGAATGGACAGAGGATCAGGATGACAGTAATTGACTGAAAAAGGACACAGATAATTAGAATGGAAAGAGGATGAGGATGATAGTAATTGACTGAAAAAGGACACAGATAATTAGAATGGACAGAGGATCAGGATGATAGTAATTGACTGAAACAGGACACAGATAATTAGAATAGACAGAGGATCAGGATGATAGTAATTGACTGAAAAAGGACACAGATAATTAGATTGGACAGAGGATCAGGATGATAGTAATTGACTGAAGCAGGACACAGATAATTAGAATAGACAGAGGATCAGGATGATTGTAATTGACTGAAACAGGACATAGATAATTAAAATGGACAGAGGATCAGGATGATAGTAATTGACTGAAACAGGACATAGATAATTAGAATGGACAGAGGATCAGGATGATAGTAATTGACTGAAACAGGACATAGATTATTAGAATGGACAGAGGATCAGGATGATAGTAATTGACTGAAACAGGACACAGATAATTAGAATAGACAGAGGATCAGGATGATTGTAATTGACTGAAACAGGACATAGATAATTAGAATGGACAGAGGATCAGGATGATAGTAATTGACTGAAAAAGGACACAGATAATTAGAATGGACAGAGGATGAGGATGATAGTAATTGACTGAAACAGGACATAGATAATTAGAATGGACAGAGGATCAGGATGATAGTAATTGACTGAAACAGGACATAGATAATTAGAATAGACAGAGGATCAGGCTGATAGTAATTGACTGAAACAGGACATAGATAATTAGAATAGACAGAGGATCAGGATGATAGTAATTGACTGAAACAGGACATAGATAATTAGAATGGACAGAGGATCAGGATGATAGTAATTGACTCAAACAGGACATAGATTATTAGAATGGACAGAGGATCAGGATGATGGTAATTGACTGAAACATGACACAGATAATTAGAATAGACAGAGGATCAGGATGATAGTAATTGACTGAAACAGGACAAAGATAATTAGAATAGACAGAGAGTCAGGATGATAGTAATTGACTGAAACAGGACATAGATAATTAGAATGGACAGAGGATCAGGATGATAGTAATTGACTGAAACAGGACATAGATAATTAGAATGGACAGAGGATCAGGATGATAGTAATTGACTGAAACAGAACAGAGATAATTAGAATGGACAGAGGATCAGGATGATAGTAATTGACTGAAACATGACACAGATAATTAGAATAGACAGAGGATCAGGATGATAGTAATTGACTGAAACAGGACAAAGATAATTAGAATAGACAGAGAGTCAGGATGATAGTAATTGACTGAAACAGGACATAGATAATTAGAATGGACAGAGGATCAGGATGATAGTAATTGACTGAAACAGGACATAGATAATTAGAATAGACAGAGGATCAGGCTGATAGTAATTGACTGAAACAGGACATAGATAATTAGAATAGACAGAGGATCAGGATGATAGTAATTGACTGAAACAGGACATAGATAATTAGAATGGACAGAGGATCAGGATGATAGTAATTGACTGAAACAGGACATAGATTATTAGAATGGACAGAGGATCAGGATGATGGTAATTGACTGAAACATGACACAGATAATTAGAATAGACAGAGGATCAGGATGATAGTAATTGACTGAAACAGGACAAAGATAATTAGAATAGACAGAGAGTCAGGATGATAGTAATTGACTGAAACAGGACATAGATAATTAGAATGGACAGAGGATCAGGATGATAGTAATTGACTGAAACAGGACATAGATAATTAGAATGGACAGAGGATCAGGATGATAGTAATTGACTGAAACAGGACAGAGATAATTAGAATGGACAGAGGATCAGGATGATAGTAATTGACTGAAACAGGACATAGATAATTAGAATAGACAGAGGATCAGGATGATAGTAATTGACTGAAACAGGACAGAGATAATTAGAATGGACAGAGGATCAGGATGATAGTAATTGACTGAAACAGGACATAGATTATTAGAATGGACAGAGGATCAGGATGATAGTAATTGACTGAAACAGGACAAAGATAATTAGAATAGACAGAGAGTCAGGATGATAGTAATTGACTGAAACAGGACATAGATAATTAGAATGGACAGAGGATCAGGATGATAGTAATTGACTGAAACAGGACATAGATAATTAGAATAGACAGAGGATCAGGCTGATAGTAATTGACTGAAACAGGACATAGATAATTAGAATAGACAGAGGATCAGGATGATAGTAATTGACTGAAACAGGACATAGATAATTAGAATGGACAGAGGATCAGGATGATAGTAATTGACTGAAACAGGACATAGATTATTAGAATGGACAGAGGATCAGGATGATGGTAATTGACTGAAACATGACACAGATAATTAGAATAGACAGAGGATCAGGATGATAGTAATTGACTGAAACAGGACAAAGATAATTAGAATAGACAGAGAGTCAGGATGATAGTAATTGACTGAAACAGGACATAGATAATTAGAATGGACAGAGGATCAGGATGATAGTAATTGACTGAAACAGGACATAGATAATTAGAATGGACAGAGGATCAGGATGATAGTAATTGACTGAAACAGGACAGAGATAATTAGAATGGACAGAGGATCAGGATGATAGTAATTGACTGAAACAGGACATAGATAATTAGAATAGACAGAGGATCAGGATGATAGTAATTGACTGAAACAGGACAGAGATAATTAGAATGGACAGAGGATCAGGATGATAGTAATTGACTGAAACAGGACATAGATTATTAGAATGGACAGAGGATCAGGATGATAGTAATTGACTGAAACAGGACATAGATCATAAGAATGGACAGAGTATCAGGATGATAGTAATTGACTGAAACAGGACATAGATAATTAGAATAGACAGAGGATCAGGATGATAGTAATTGACTGAAACAGGACACAGATAATTAGAATGGACAGAGGATCAGGATGATAGTAATTGACTGAAAAATGACACAGATAATTAGAATGGACAGAGGATCAGGATGATAGTAATTGACTGAAACAGGACATAGATAATTGGAATGGACAGAGGATCAGGATGATAGTAATTGACTGAAACAGGACATAGATAATTAGAATAGACAGAGGATCAGGATGATAGTAATTGACTGAAACAGGACATAGATAATTAGAATAGACAGAGGATCAGGATGATAGTAATTGACTGAAACAGGACATAGATAATTAGAATAGACAGAGGATCAGGATGATAGTAATTGACTGAAACAGGACATAGATCATAAGAATGGACAGAGGATCAGGATGATAGTAATTGACTGAAACAGGACATAGATAATTAGAATAGACAGAGGATCAGGATGATAGTAATTGACTGAAACAGGACATCGATCATAAGAATGGACAGAGGATCAGGATGATAGTAATTGACTGAAACAGGACATAGATCATAAGAATGGACAGAGGATCAGGATGATAGTAATTGACTGAAACAGGACATAGATAATTAGAATAGACAGAGGATCAGGATGATAGTAATTGACTGAAACAGGATTTAGATCATAAGAATGGACAGAGGATCAGGATGATAGTAATTGACTGAAACAGGACATAGATAATTAGAATAGACAGAGGATCAGGATGATAGTAATTGACTGAAACAGGACACAGATAATTAGAATGGACAGAGGATCAGGATGATAGTAATTGACTGAAAAATGACACAGATAATTAGAATGGACAGAGGATCAGGATGATAGTAATTGACTGAAACAGGACATAGATAATTGGAATGGACAGAGGATCAGGATGATAGTAATTGACTGAAACAGGACATAGATAATTAGAATAGACAGAGGATCAGGATGATAGTAATTGACTGAAACAGGACATAGATAATTAGAATAGACAGAGGATCAGGATGATAGTAATTGACTGAAACAGGACATAGATAATTAGAATAGACAGAGGATCAGGATGATAGTAATTGACTGAAACAGGACATAGATAATTAGAATAGACAGAGGATCAGGATGATAGTAATTGACTGAAACAGGACATAGATCATAAGAATGGACAGAGGATCAGGATGATAGTAATTGACTGAAACAGGACATTGATAATTAGAATAGACAGAGGATCAGGATGATAGTAATTGACTGAAACAGGACATAGATCATAAGAATGGACAGAGGATCAGGATGATAGTAATTGACTGAAACAGGACATAGATCATAAGAATGGACAGAGGATCAGGATGATAGTAATTGACTGAAACAGGACATAGATCATAAGAATGGACAGAGGATCAGGATGATAGTAATTGACTGAAACAGGACATGGATAATTAGAATAGACAGAGGATCAGGATGATAGTAATTGACTGAAACAGGACATAGATAATTAGAATAGACAGAGGATCAGGATGATAGTAATTGACTGAAACAGGACATAGATCATAAGAATGGACAGAGGATCAGGATGATAGTAATTGACTGAAACAGGACATAGATAATTAGAATAGACAGAGGATCAGGATGATAGTAATTGACTGAAACAGGACATAGATCATAAGAATGGACAGAGGATCAGGATGATAGTAATTGACTGAAACAGGACATAGATAATTAGAATGGACAGAGGATCAGGATGATAGTAATTGACTGAAACAGGACATAGATAATTAGAATGGACAGAGGATCAGGATGATAGTAATTGACTGAAACAGGACACAGATAATTAGAATGGACAGAGGATCAGGATGATAGTAATTGACTGAAACAGGACATAGATAATTAGAATGGACAGAGGATCAGGATGATAGTAATTGACTGAAACAGGACACAGATAATTAGAATAGACAGAGGATCAGGATGATTGTAATTGACTGAAACAGGACATAGATAATTAGAATGGACAGAGGATCAGGATGATAGTAATTGACTGAAAAAGGACACAGATAATTAAAATGGACAGAGGATGAGGATGATAGTAATTGACTGAAACAGGACATAGATAATTAGAATAGACAGAGGATCAGGATGATAGTAATTGACTGAAACAGGACATAGATAATTAGAATAGACAGAGGATCAGGATGATAGTAATTGACTGAAACAGGACATAGATAATTAGAATGGACAGAGGATCAGGATGATAGTAATTGACTGAAACAGGACATAGATCATAAGAATGGACAGAGGATCAGGATGATAGTAATTGACTGAAACAGGACATAGATAATTAGAATAGACAGAGGATCAGGATGATAGTAATTGACTGAAACAGGACATAGATCATAAGAATGGACAGAGGATCAGGATGATAGTAATTGACTGAAACAGGACATAGATAATTAGAATGGACAGAGGATCAGGATGATAGTAATTGACTGAAACAGGACATAGATAATTAGAATAGACAGAGGATCAGGATGATAGTAATTGACTGAAACAGGACATAGATCATAAGAATGGACAGAGGATCAGGATGATAGTAATTGACTGAAACAGGACATAGATAATTAGAATAGACAGAGGATCAGGATGATAGTAATTGACTGAAACAGGACACAGATAATTAGAATGGACAGAGGATCAGGATGATAGTAATTGACTGAAACAGGACATAGATAATTAGAATGGACAGAGGATCAGGATGATAGTAATTGACTGAAACAGGACACAGATAATTAGAATAGACAGAGGATCAGGATGATTGTAATTGACTGAAACAGGACATAGATAATTAGAATGGACAGAGGATCAGGATGATAGTAATTGACTGAAAAAGAACACAGATAATTAGAATGGACAGAGGATGAGGATGATAGTAATTGACTGAAACAGGACATAGATAATTAGAATGGACAGAGGATCAGGATGATAGTAATTGAATGAAACAGGACATAGATAATTAAAATGGACAGAGGATCAGGATGATAGTAATTGACTGAAACAGGACATAGATAATTAGAATGGACAGAGGATCAGGCTGATAGTAATTGACTGAAACAGGACATAGATAATTAGAATGGACAGAGGATCAGGATGATAGTAATTGACTGAAACAGGACATAGATAATTAGAATAGACAGAGGATCAGGATGATAGTAATTGACTGAAACAGGACATAGATAATTAGAATAGACAGAGGATCAGGATGATAGTAATTGACTGAAACAGGACATTGATAATTAGAATGGACAGAGGATCAGGATGATAGTAATTGACTGAAAAAGGACATAGATAATTAGAATAGACAGAGGATCAGGATGATAGTAATTGACTGAAACAGGACATAGATAATTAGAATAGACAGAGGATCAGGATGATAGTAATTGACTGAAACAGGACATAGATAATTAGAATAGACAGAGGATCAGGATGATAGTAATTGACTGAAACAGGACATTGATAATTAGAATGGACAGAGGATCAGGATGATAGTAATTGACTGAAAAAGGAAATAGATAATTAGAATAGACAGAGGATCAGGATGATAGTAATTGACTGAAACAGGACATAGATAATTAGAATAGATAGAGGATCAGGATGATAGCAATTGACTGAAACAGGACATAGATAATTAGAATAGACAGAGGATCAGGATGATATTAATTGACTGAAAAAGGACATAGATAATTAGAATAGACAGAGGATCAGGATGATAGTAATTGACTGAAACAGGACATAGATAATTAGAATAGATAGAGGATCAGGATGATAGTAATTGACTGAAACAGGACATAGATAATTAGAATGGACAGAGGATCAGGATGATAGTAATTGACTGAAAAAGGACACAGATAATTAGAATGGACAGAGGATGAGGATGATAGTAATTGACTGAAACAGGATATAGATAATTAGAATGGACAGAGGATCAGGATGATAGTAATTGACTGAAACAGGACATAGATAATTAGAATAGACAGAGGATCAGGATGATAGTAATTGACTGAAACAGGACATAGATAATTAGAATAGACAGAGGATCAGGATGATAGTAATTGACTGAAACAGGACATGGAGAATTAGAATAGACAGAGGATCAGGATGATAGTAATTGACTGAAACAGGACATAGATAATTAGAATGGTCAGAGGATCAGGATGATATTAATTGACTGAAAAAGGACACAGATAATTAGAATAGACAGAGGATCAGGATGATAGTAATTGACTGAAACAGGACATAGATAATTAGAATAGACAGAGGATCAGGATGATAGTAATTGACTGAAACAGGACATAGATAATTAGAATAGACAGAGGATCAGGATGATAGTAATTGACTGAAACAGGACACAGATAATTAGAATGGACAGAGGATCAGGATGATAGTAATTGACTGAAAAAGGACACAGATAATTAGAATGGACAGAGGATCAGGATGATATTAATTGACTGAAACAGGACATAGATAATTGGAATGGACAGAGGATCAGGATGATAGTAATTGACTGAAACAGCACATAGATAATTAGAATAGACAGAGGATCAGGATGATAGTAATTGACTGAAACAGGACATAGATAATTAGAATAGACAGAGGATCAGGATGATAGTAATTGACTGAAACAGGACATAGATAATTAGAATAGACAGAGGATCAGGATGATAGTAATTGACTGAAACAGGACATAGATAATTAGAATAGACAGAGGATCAGGATGATAGTAATTGACTGAAACAGGACATAGATCATAAGAATGGACAGAGGATCAGGATGATAGTAATTGACTGAAACAGGACATTGATAATTAGAATAGACAGAGGATCAGGATGATAGTAATTGACTGAAACAGGGCATAGATCATAAGAATGGACAGAGGATCAGGATGATAGTAATTGACTGAAACAGGACATAGATCATAAGAATGGACAGAGGATCAGGATGATAGTAATTGACTGAAACAGGACATAGATCATAAGAATGGACAGAGGATCAGGATGATAGTAATTGACTGAAACAGGACATAGATAATTAGAATAGACAGAGGATCAGGATGATAGTAATTGACTGAAACAGGACATAGATAATTAGAATAGACAGAGGATCAGGATGATAGTAATTGACTGAAACAGGACATAGATCATAAGAATGGACAGAGGATCAGGATGATAGTAATTGACTGAAACAGGACATAGATAATTAGAATAGACAGAGGATCAGGATGATAGTAATTGACTGAAACAGGACATAGATCATAAGAATGGACAGAGGATCAGGATGATAGTAATTGACTGAAACAGGACATAGATAATTAGAATGGACAGAGGATCAGGATGATAGTAATTGACTGAAACAGGACATAGATAATTAGAATGGACAGAGGATCAGGATGATAGCAATTGACTGAAACAGGACACAGATAATTAGAATGGACAGAGGATCAGGATGATAGTAATTGACTGAAACAGGACATAGATAATTAGAATGGACAGAGGATCAGGATGATAGTAATTGACTGAAACAGGACACAGATAATTAGAATAGACAGAGGATCAGGATGATTGTAATTGACTGAAACAGGACATAGATAATTAGAATGGACAGAGGATCAGGATGATAGTAATTGACTGAAAAAGGACACAGATAATTAGAATGGACAGAGGATGAGGATGATAGTAATTGACTGAAACAGGACATAGATAATTAGAATAGACAGAGGATCAGGATGATAGTAATTGACTGAAACAGGACATAGATAATTAGAATAGACAGAGGATCAGGATGATAGTAATTGACTGAAACAGGACATAGATCATAAGAATGGACAGAGGATCAGGATGATAGTAATTGACTGAAACAGGACATAGATAATTAGAATAGACAGAGGATCAGGATGATAGTAATTGACTGAAACAGGACATAGATCATAAGAATGGACAGAGGATCAGGATGATAGTAATTGACTGAAACAGGACATAGATAATTAGAATGGACAGAGGATCAGGATGATAGTAATTGACTGAAACAGGACATAGATAATTAGAATAGACAGAGGATCAGGATGATAGTAATTGACTGAAACAGGACATAGATCATAAGAATGGACAGAGGATCAGGATGATAGTAATTGACTGAAACAGGACATAGATAATTAGAATAGACAGAGGATCAGGATGATAGTAATTGACTGAAACAGACACAGATAATTAGAATGGACAGAGGATCAGGATGATAGTAATTGACTGAAACAGGACATAGATAATTAGAATGGACAGAGGATCAGGATGATAGTAATTGACTGAAACAGGACACAGATAATTAGAATAGACAGAGGATCAGGATGATTGTAATTGACTGAAACAGGACATAGATAATTAGAATGGACAGAGGATCAGGATGATAGTAATTGACTGAAAAAGGACACAGATAATTAGAATGGACAGAGGATGAGGATGATAGTAATTGACTGAAACAGGACATAGATAATTAGAATGGACAGAGGATCAGGATGATAGTAATTGACTGAAACAGGACATAGATAATTAGAATGGACAGAGGATCAGGATGATAGTAATTGACTGAAACAGGACATAGATAATTAGAATGGACAGAGGATCAGGATGATAGTAATTGACTGAAACAGGACATAGATAATTAGAATGGACAGAGGATCAGGATGATAGTAATTGACTGAAACAGGACATAGATAATTAGAATAGACAGAGGATCAGGATGATAGTAATTGACTGAAACAGGACATAGATAATTAGAATAGACAGAGGATCAGGATGATAGTAATTGACTGAAACAGGACATTGATAATTAGAATGGACAGAGGATCAGGATGATAGTAATTGACTGAAAAAGGACATAGATAATAAGAATAGACAGAGGATCAGGATGATAGTAATTGACTGAAACAGGACATAGATAATTAGAATAGACAGAGGATCAGGATGATAGTAATTGACTGAAACAGGACATAGATAATTAGAATAGACAGAGGATCAGGATGATAGTAATTGACTGAAACAGGCTATTGATAATTAGAATGGACAGAGGATCAGGATGATAGTAATTGACTGAAACAGGACATAGATAATTAGAATGGACAGAGGATCAGGATGATAGTAATTGACTGAAACAGGACATAGATAATTAGAATAGACAGAGGATCAGGATGATAGTAATTGACTGAAACAAGACATAGATAATTAGAATAGACAGAGGATCAGGATGATAGTAATTGACTGAAACAGGACATTGATAATTAGAATGGACAGAGGATCAGGATGATAGTAATTGACTGAAAAAGGACATAGATAATTAGAATAGACAGAGGATCAGGATGATAGTAATTGACTGAAACAGGACATAGATAATTAGAATAGACAGAGGATCAGGATGATAGTAATTGACTGAAACAGGACATAGATAATTAGAATAGACAGAGGATCAGGATGATAGTAATTGACTGAAACAGGACATTCATAATTAGAATGGACAGAGGATCAGGATGATAGTAATTGACTGAAAAAGGAAATAGAAAATTAGAATAGACAGAGGATCAGGATGATAGTAATTGACTGAAACAGGACATAGATAATTAGAATAGATAGAGGATCAGGATGATAGCAATTGACTGAAACAGGACATAGATAATTAGAATAGACAGAGGATCAGGATGATATTAATTGACTGAAAAAGGACATAGATAATTAGAATAGACAGAGGATCAGGATGATAGTAATTGACTGAAACAGGACATAGATAATTAGAATAGATAGAGGATCAGGATGATAGTAATTGACTGAAACAGGACATAGATAATTAGAATGGACAGAGGATCAGGATGATAGTAATTGACTGAAAAAGGACACAGATAATTAGAATGGACAGAGGATGAGGATGATAGTAATTGACTGAAACAGGATATAGATTATTAGAATGGACAGAGGATCAGGATGATAGTAATTGACTGAAACAGGACATAGATAATTAGAATAGACAGAGGATCAGGATGATAGTAATTGACTGAAACAGGACATAGATAATTAGAATAGACAGAGGATCAGGATGATAGTAATTGACTGAAACAGGACATGGAGAATTAGAATAGACAGAGGATCAGGATGATAGTAATTGACTGAAACAGGACATAGATAATTAGAATGGTCAGAGGATCAGGATGATATTAATTGACTGAAAAAGGACACAGATAATTAGAATAGACAGAGGATCAGGATGATAGTAATTGACTGAAACAGGACATAGATAATTAGAATAGACCGAGGATCAGGATGATAGTAATTGGCTGAAACAGGACATAGATAATTAGAATAGACAGAGGATCAGGATGATAGTAATTGACTGAAACAGGACACAGATAATTAGAATGGACAGAGGATCAGGATGATAGTAATTGACTGAAAAGGGACACAGATAATTAGAATGGACAGAGGATCAGGATGATATTAATTGACTGAAACAGGACATAGATAATTGGAATGGACAGAGGATCAGGATGATAGTAATTGACTGAAACAGGACATAGATAATTAGAATAGACAGAGGATCAGGATGATAGTAATTGAATGAAACAGGACATAGATAATTAGAATAGACAGAGGATCAGGATGATAGTAATTGACTGAAACAGGACATAGATAATTAGAATAGACAGAGGATCAGGATGATAGTAATTGACTGAAACAGGACATAGATAATTAGAATAGACAGAGGATCAGGATGATAGTAATTGACTGAAACAGGACATAGATAATTAGAATGGACAGAGGATCAGGATGATAGTAATTGACTGAAACAGGACATAGATAATTAGAATAGACAGAGGATCAGGATGATAGTAATTGACTGAAACAGGACATAGATAATTAGAATAGACAGAGGATCAGGATGATAGTAATTGACTGAAACAGGACATTGATAATTAGAATGGACAGAGGATCAGGATGATAGTAATTGACTGAAAAAGGACATAGATAATAAGAATAGACAGAGGATCAGGATGATAGTAATTGACTGAAACAGGACATAGATAATTAGAATAGACAGAGGATCAGGATGATAGTAATTGACTGAAACAGGACATAGATAATTAGAATAGACAGAGGATCAGGATGATAGAAATTGACTGAAACAGGCTATTGATAATTAGAATGGACAGAGGATCAGGATGATAGTAATTGACTGAAACAGGACATAGATAATTAGAATGGACAGAGGATCAGGATGATAGTAATTGACTGAAACAGGACATAGATAATTAGAATAGACAGAGGATCAGGATGATAGTAATTGACTGAAACAAGACATAGATAATTAGAATAGACAGAGGATCAGGATGATAGTAATTGACTGAAACAGGACATTGATAATTAGAATGGACAGAGGATCAGGATGATAGTAATTGACTGAAAAAGGACATAGATAATTAGAATAGACAGAGGATCAGGATGATAGTAATTGACTGAAACAGGACATAGATAATTAGAATAGACAGAGGATCAGGATGATAGTAATTGACTGAAACAGGACATAGATAATTAGAATAGACAGAGGATCAGGATGATAGTAATTGACTGAAACAGGACATTGATAATTAGAATGGACAGAGGATCAGGATGATAGTAATTGACTGAAAATGGAAATAGAAAATTAGAATAGACAGAGGATCAGGATGATAGTAATTGACTGAAACAGGACATAGATAATTAGAATAGATAGAGGATCAGGATGATAGCAATTGACTGAAACAGGACATAGATAATTAGAATAGACAGAGGATCAGGATGATATTAATTGACTGAAAAAGGACATAGATAATTAGAATAGACAGAGGATCAGGATGATAGTAATTGACTGAAACAGGACATAGATAATTAGAATAGATAGAGGATCAGGATGATAGTAATTGACTGAAACAGGACATAGATAATTAGAATGGACAGAGGATCAGGATGATAGTAATTGACTGAAAAAGGACACAGATAATTAGAATGGACAGAGGATGAGGATGATAGTAATTGACTGAAACAGGATATAGATTATTAGAATGGACAGAGGATCAGGATGATAGTAATTGACTGAAACAGGACATAGATAATTAGAATAGACAGAGGATCAGGATGATAGTAATTGACTGAAACAGGACATAGATAATTAGAATAGACAGAGGATCAGGATGATAGTAATTGACTGAAACAGGACATGGAGAATTAGAATAGACAGAGGATCAGGATGATAGTAATTGACTGAAACAGGACATAGATAATTAGAATGGTCAGAGGATCAGGATGATATTAATTGACTGAAAAAGGACACAGATAATTAGAATAGACAGAGGATCAGGATGATAGTAATTGACTGAAACAGGACATAGATAATTAGAATAGACAGAGGATCAGGATGATAGTAATTGGCTGAAACAGGACATAGATAATTAGAATAGACAGAGGATCAGGATGATAGTAATTGACTGAAACAGGACACAGATAATTAGAATGGACAGAGGATCAGGATGATAGTAATTGACTGAAAAGGGACACAGATAATTAGAATGGACAGAGGATCAGGATGATATTAATTGACTGAAACAGGACATAGATAATTGGAATGGACAGAGGATCAGGATGATAGTAATTGACTGAAACAGGACATAGATAATTAGAATAGACAGAGGATCAGGATGATAGTAATTGAATGAAACAGGACATAGATAATTAGAATAGACAGAGGATCAGGATGATAGTAATTGACTGAAACAGGACATAGATAATTAGAATAGACAGAGGATCAGGATGATAGTAATTGACTGAAACAGGACATAGATAATTAGAATAGACAGAGGATCAGGATGATAGTAATTGACTGAAACAGGACATAGATCATAAGAATGGACAGAGGATCAGGATGATAGTAATTGACTGAAACAGGACATTGATAATTAGAATAGACAGAGGATCAGGATGATAGTAATTGACTGAAACAGGACATACTTCATAAGAATGGACAGAGGATCAGGATGATAGTAATTGACTGAAACAGGACATAGATCATAAGAATGGACAGAGGATCAGGATGATAGTAATTGACTGAAACAGGACATAGATCATAAGAATGGACAGAGGATCAGGATGATAGTAATTGACTGAAACAGGACATAGATAATTAGAATAGACAGAGGATCAGGATGATAGTAATTGACTGAAACAGGACATAGATAATTAGAATAGACAGAGGATCAGGATGATAGTAATTGACTGAAACAGGACATAGATCATAAGAATGGACAGAGGATCAGGATGATAGTAATTGACTGAAACAGGACATAGATAATTAGAATAGACAGAGGATCAGGATGATAGTAATTGACTGAAACAGGACATAGATCATAAGAATGGACAGAGGATCAGGATGATAGTAATTGACTGAAACAGGACATAGATAATTAGAATAGACAGAGGATCAGGATGATTGTAATTGACTGAAACAGGACATAGATAATTAGAATGGACAGAGGATCAGGATGATAGTAATTGACTGAAAAAGGACACAGATAATTAGAATGGACAGAGGATGAGGATGATAGTAATTGACTGAAACAGGACATAGATAATTAGAATAGACAGAGGATCAGGATGACAGTAATTGACTGAAACAGGACATAGATAATTAGAATAGACAGAGGATCAGGATGATAGTAATTGACTGAAACAGGACATAGATCATAAGAATGGACAGAGGATCAGGATGATAGTAATTGACTGAAACAGGACATAGATAATTAGAATAGACAGAGGATCAGGATGATAGTAAGTGACTGAAACAGGACATAGATCATAAGAATGGACAGAGGATCAGGATGATAGTAATTGACTGAAACAGGACATAGATAATTAGAATGGACAGAGGATCAGGATGATAGTAATTGACTGAAACAGGACATAGATAATTAGAATAGACAGAGGATCAGGATGATAGTAATTGACTGAAACAGGACATAGATCATAAGAATGGACAGAGCATCAGGATGATAGTAATTGACTGAAACAGGACATAGATAATTAGAATAGACAGAGGATCAGGATGATAGTAATTGACTGAAACAGGACACAGATAATTAGAATGGACAGAGGATCAGGATGATAGTAATTGACTGAAACAGGACATAGATAATTAGAATGGACAGAGGATCAGGATGATAGTAATTGACTGAAACAGGACATAGATAATTAGAATGGACAGAGGATCAGGATGATAGTAATTGACTGAAAAAGGACACAGATAATTAGAATGGACAGAGGATGAGGATGATAGTAATTGACTGAAACAGGACATAGATAATTGGAATGGACAGAGGATCAGGATGATAGTAATTGACTGAAACAGGACATAGATAATTAGAATGGACAGAGGATCAGGATGATAGTAATTGACTGAAACAGGACATAGATAATTAGAATGGACAGAGGATCAGGATGATAGTAATTGACTGAAACAGGACATAGATAATTAGAATGGACAGAGGATCAGGATGATAGTAATTGACTGAAACAGGACATAGATAATTAGAATAGACAGAGGATCAGGATGATAGTAATTGACTGAAACAGGACATAGATAATTAGAATAGACAGAGGATCAGGATGATAGTAATTGACTGAAACAGGACATTGATAATTAGAATGGACAGAGGATCAGGATGATAGTAATTGACTGAAAAAGGACATAGATAATAAGAATAGACAGAGGATCAGGATGATAGTAATTGACTGAAACAGGACATAGATAATTAGAATAGACAGAGGATCAGGATGATAGTAATTGACTGAAACAGGACATAGATAATTAGAATAGACAGAGGATCAGGATGATAGTAATTGACTGAAACAGGACATTGATAATTAGAATGGACAGAGGATCAGGATGATAGTAATTGACTGAAAAAGGACATAGATAATTGGAATAGACAGAGGATCAGGATGATAGTAATTGACTGAAACAGGACATAGATAATTAGAATAGATAGAGGATCAGGATGATAGTAATTGACTGAAACAGGACATAGATAATTAGAATAGACAGAGGATCAGGATGATATTAATTGACTGAAAAAGGACATAGATAATTAGAATAGACAGAGGATCAGGATGATAGTAATTGACTGAAACAGGACATAGTTAATTAGAATAGATAGAGGATCAGGATGATAGTAATTGACTGAAACAGGACATAGATAATTAGAATGGACAGAGGATCAGGATGATAGTAATTGACTGAAAAAGGACACAGATAATTAGAATGGACAGAGGATGAGGATGATAGTAATTGACTGAAACAGGATATAGATAATTAGAATGGACAGAGGATCA
This sequence comes from Heterodontus francisci, assembly GCF_036365525.1. NCBI lineage: Eukaryota > Metazoa > Chordata > Chondrichthyes > Heterodontiformes > Heterodontidae > Heterodontus > Heterodontus francisci. Next base: position 1,701,029 of record NW_027140520.1, read on the forward strand.
GGATGATAGAAATTGACTGAAACAGGACATAGATAATTAGAATAGACAGAGGATCAGGATGATAGTAATTGACTGAAACAGGACATAGATAATTAGAATAGACAGAGGATCAGGATGATAGTAATTGACTGAAACAGGACATGGAGAATTAGAATAGACAGAGGATCAGGATGATAGTAATTGACTGAAACAGGACATAGATAATTAGAATGGTCAGAGGATCAGGATGATATTAATTGACTGAAAAAGGACACAGATAATTAGAATAGACAGAGGATCAGGATGATAGTAATTGACTGAAACAGGACATAGATAATTAGAATAGACAGAGGATCAGGATGATAGTAATTGACTGAAACAGGACATAGATAATTAGAATGGACAGAGGATCAGGATGATAGTAATTGACTGAAAAAGGACACAGATAATTAGAATAGACAGAGGATCAGGATGATAGTAATTGACTGAAACAGGACATAGATTATTAGAATGGACAGAGGATCAGGATGATAGTAATTGACTGAAACAGGACATAGATAATTAGAATAGACAGAGGATCAGGATGATAGTAATTGACTGAAACAGGACATAGATAATTAGAATAGACAGAGGATCAGGATGATAGTAATTGACTGAAACAGGACATAGATAATTAGAATAGACAGAGGATCAGGATGATAGTAATTGACTGAAACAGGACATAGATAATTAGAATGGACAGAGGATCAGGATGATAGTAATTGACTGAAACAGGACAGAGATAATTAGAATGGACAGAGGATCAGGATGATAGTAATTGACTGAAACAGGACATAGATAATTAGAATAGACAGAGGATCAGGATGATAGTAATTGACTGAAACAGGACATAGATAATTAGAATGGACAGAGGATCAGGATGATAGTAATTGACTGAAACAGGACATAGATAATTAGAATGTTCAGAGGATCAGGATGATATTAATTGACTGAAATAGGACACAGATAATTAGAATAGACAGAGGATCAGGATGATAGTAATTGACTGAAACAGGACATAGATCATTAGAATGGACAGAGGATCAGGATGATAGTAATTGACTGAAACAGGACATAGATAATTAGAATAGACAGAGGATCAGGATGATAGTAATTGACTGAAACAGGACATAGATAATTAGAATAGACAGAGGATCAGGATGATAGTAATTGACTGAAACAGGACATAGATAATTAGAATGGACAGAGGATCAGGATGATAGTAATTGACTGAAACAGGACATAGATAATTAGAATGTTCAGAGGATCAGGATGACATTAATTGACTGAAAAAGGACACAGATAATTAGAATAGACAGAGGATCAGGATGATAGTAATTGACTGAAACAGGACATAGATAATTAGAATGGACAGAGGATCAGGATGATAGTAATTGACTGAAACAGGACATTGATAATTAGAATAGACAGAGGATCAGGATGATAGTAATTGACTGAAACAGGACATAGATAATTAGAATAGACAGAGGATCAGGATGATAGTAATTGACTGAAACAGGACATAGATAATTAGAATGGACAGAGGATCAGGATGATAGTAATTGACTGAAACAGGACATAGATAATTAGAATAGACAGAGGATCAGGATGATAGTAATTGACTGAAACAGGACATAGATAATTAGAATAGACAGAGGATCAGGATGATAGTAATTGACTGAAACAGGACATAGATAATTAGTATGGACAGAGGATCAGGATGATAGTAATTGACTGAAACAGGACATAGATAATTAGAATGTTCAGAGGATCAGGATGACATTAATTGACTGAAAAAGGACACAGATAATTAGAATAGACAGAGGATCAGGATGATAGTAATTGACTGAAACAGGACATAGATAATTAGAATGGACAGAGGATCAGGATGATAGTAATTGACTGAAACAGGACATTGATAATTAGAATAGACAGAGGATCAGGATGATAGTAATTGACTGAAACAGGACATAGATAATTAGAATAGACAGAGGATCAGGATGATAGTAATTGACTGAAACAGGACATAGATAATTAGAATGGACAGAGGATCAGGATGATAGTAATTGACTGAAACAGGACACAGATAATTAGAATGTTCAGAGGATCAGGATGATAGTAATTGACTGAAAAAGGACACAGATAATTAGAATAGACAGAGGATCAGGATGATAGTAATTGACTGAAACAGGACATAGATAATTAGAATAGACAGAGGATCAGGATGATATTAATTGACTGAAAAAGGACACAGATAATTAGAATAGACAGAGGATCAGGATGATAGTAATTGACTGAAACAGGACATAGATAATTAGAATAGATAGAGGATCAGGATGATAGTAATTGACTGAAACAGGACATAGATAATTAGAATAGATAGAGGATCAGGATGATAGTAATTGACTGAAACAGGACACAGATAATTAGAATAGACAGAGGATCAGGATGATAGTAATTGACTGAAACAGGACATAGATAATTAGAATAGATAGAGGATCAGGATTATAGTAATTGACTGAAACAGGACATAGATAATTAGAATGTTCAGAGGATCAGGATGATAGTAATTGACTGAAACAGGACATAGATAATTAGAATAGACAGAGGATCAGGATGATAGTAATTGACTGAAACAGGACATTGATAATTAGAATAGACAGAGGATCAGGATGATATTAATTGACTGAAACAGGACATAGATAATTAGAATGTTCAGAGGATCAGGATGATAGTAATTGACTGAAACAGGACATAGATAATTAGAATAGACAGAGGATCAGGATGATAGTAATTGACTGAAAAAGGACACAGATAATTAGAATAGACAGAGGATCAGGATGATAGTAATTGACTGAAACAGGACATAGATAATTAGAATGTTCAGAGGATCAGGATGATAGTAATTGACTGAAACAGGACATAGATAATTAGAATAGACAGAGGATCAGGATGATAGTAATTGACTGAAACAGGACATAGATAATTAGAATGGACAGAGGATCAGGATGATAGTAATTGACTGAAACAGGACATAGATAATTAGAATAGACAGAGGATCAGGATGATAGTAATTGACTGAAACAGGACATAGATAATTAGAATGTTCAGAGGATCAGGATGATAGTAATTGACTGAAACAGGACATAGATAATTAGAATGTTCAGAGGATCAGGATGATAGTAATTGACTGAAACAGGACATAGATAATTAGAATGGACAGAGGATCAGGATGATAGTAATTGACTGAAACAGGACATAGATAATTAGAATAGACAGAGGATCAGGATGATAGTAATTGACTGAAACAGGACATAGATAATTAGAATGTTCAGAGGATCAGGATGATAGTAATTGACTGAAACAGGACATAGATAATTAGAATAGACAGAGGATCAGGATGATAGTAAATGACTGAAACAGGACATTGATAATTAGAATAGACAGAGGATCAGGATGATATTAATTGACTGAAACAGGACATAGATAATTAGAATGTTCAGAGGATCAGGATGATAGTAATTGACTGAAAAAGGACACAGATAATTAGAATAGACAGAGGATCAGGATGATAGTAATTGACTGAAACAGGACTTAGATAATTAGAATGTTCAGAGGATCAGGATGATAGTAATTGACTGAAACAGGACATAGATAATTAGAATAGACAGAGGATCAGGATGATAGTAATTGACTGAAACAGGACATAGATAATTAGAATGTTCAGAGGATCAGGATGATAGTAATTGACTGAAACAGGACATAGATAATTAGAATAGACAGAGGATCAGGATGATAGTAATTGACTGAAACAGGACATAGATAATTGGAATGTTCAGAGGATCAGGATGATAGTAATTGACTGAAACAGGACATAGATAATTTGAATAGACAGAGGATCAGGATGATAGTAATTGACTGAAAAAGGACATAGATAATAGAATAGACAGAGGATCAGGATGATAGTAATTGACTGAAACAGGACATAGATAATTAGAATGGACAGAGGATCAGGATGATATTAATTGACTGAAAAAGGACAGAGATAATTAGAATAGACAGAGGATCAGGATGATAGTAATTGACTGAAACAGGACATAGATAATTAGAATAGACAGAGGATCAGGATGATATTAATTGACTGAAACAGGACAGAGATAATTAGAATAGACAGAGGATCAGTATGATAGTAATTGACTGAAACAGGACATTGATAATTAGATTAGACAGAGGATCAGGATGATAGTAATTGACTGAAAAAGGACATAGATAATTAGAATAGACAGAGGATCAGGATGATAGTAATTGACTGAAACAGGACATAGATAATTAGATTAGACAGAGGATCAGGATGATAGTAATTGACTGAAAAAGGACATAGATAATTAGAATAGACAGAGGATCAGGATGATAGTAATTGACTGAAACAGGACATAGATAATTAGAATGGACAGAGGATCAGGATGATAGTAATTGACTGAAACAGGACACAGATAATTAGAATAGACAGAGGATCAGGATGATAGTAATTGACTGAAACAGGACATTGATAATTAGATTAGACAGAGGATCAGGATCATAGTAATTGACTGAAAAAGGACATAGATAATTAGAATAGACAGAGGATCAGGATGATAGTAATTGACTGAAACAGGACACAGATAATTAGAATAGATAGAGGATCAGGATTATAGTAATTGACTGAAACAGGACATAGATAATTAGAATGTTCAGAGGATCAGGATGATAGTAATTGACTGAAACAGGACATTGATAATTAGAATGGACAGAGGATCAGGATGATAGTAATTGACTGAAACAGGACATTGATAATTAGAATAGACAGAGGATCAGGATGATATTAATTGACTGAAACAGGACATAGATAATTAGAATGTTCAGAGGATCAGGATGATAGTAATTGACTGAAACAGGACATAGATAATTAGAATAGACAGAGGATCAGGATGATAGTAATTGACTGAAAAAGGACACAGATAATTAGAATAGACAGAGGATCAGGATGATAGTAATTGACTGAAACAGGACATAGATAATTAGAATGTTCAGAGGATCAGGATGATAGTAATTGACTGAAACAGGACATAGATAATTAGAATAGACAGAGGATCAGGATGATAGTAATTGACTGAAACAGGACATAGATAATTAGAATGGACAGAGGATCAGGATGATAGTAATTGACTGAAACAGGACATAGATAATTAGAATAGACAGAGGATCAGGATGATAGTAATTGACTGAAACAGGACATAGATAATTAGAATGTTCAGAGGATCAGGATGATAGTAATTGACTGAAACAGGACATAGATAATTAGAATAGACAGAGGATCAGGATGATAGTAATTGACTGAAACAGGACATAGATAATTAGAATGTTCAGAGGATCAGGATGATAGTAATTGACTGAAACAGGACATAGATAATTAGAATAGACAGAGGATCAGGATGATAGTAATTGACTGAAACAGGACATAGATAATTAGAATGTTCAGAGGATCAGGATGATAGTAATTGACTGAAACAGGACATAGATAATTAGAATAGACAGAGGATCAGGATGATAGTAAATGACTGAAACAGGACATTGATAATTAGAATAGACAGAGGATCAGGATGATATTAATTGACTGAAACAGGACATAGATAATTAGAATGTTCAGAGGATCAGGATGATAGTAATTGACTGAAAAAGGACACAGATAATTAGAATAGACAGAGGATCAGGATGATAGTAATTGACTGAAACAGGACTTAGATAATTAGAATGTTCAGAGGATCAGGATGATAGTAATTGACTGAAACAGGACATAGATAATTAGAATAGACAGAGGATCAGGATGATAGTAATTGACTGAAACAGGACATAGATAATTAGAATGTTCAGAGGATCAGGATGATAGTAATTGACTGAAACAGGACATAGATAATTAGAATAGACAGAGGATCAGGATGATAGTAATTGACTGAAACAGGACATAGATAATTGGAATGTTCAGAGGATCAGGATGATAGTAATTGACTGAAACAGGACATAGATAATTTGAATAGACAGAGGATCAGGATGATAGTAATTGACTGAAACAGGACATTGATAATTAGATTAGACAGAGGATCAGGATGATAGTAATTGACTGAAAAAGGACATAGATAATTAGAATAGACAGAGGATCAGGATGATAGTAATTGACTGAAACAGGACATAGATAATTAGAATGGACAGAGGATCAGGATGATATTAATTGACTGAAAAAGGACAGAGATAATTAGAATAGACAGAGGATCAGGATGATAGTAATTGACTGAAACAGGACATAGATAATTAGAATAGGCAGAGGATCAGGATGATATTAATTGACTGAAACAGGACAGAGATAATTAGAATAGACAGAGGATCAGTATGATAGTAATTGACTGAAACAGGACATTGATAATTAGATTAGACAGAGGATCAGGATGATAGTAATTGACTGAAAAAGGACATAGATAATTAGAATAGACAGAGGATCAGGATGATAGTAATTGACTGAAACAGGACATAAATAATTAGATTAGACAGAGGATCAGGATGATAGTAATTGACTGAAAAAGGACATAGATAATTAGAATAGACAGAGGATCAGGATGATAGTAATTGACTGAAACAGGACATAGATAATTAGAATGGACAGAGGATCAGGATGATAGTAATTGACTGAAACAGGACACAGATAATTAGAATAGACAGAGGATCAGGATGATAGTAATTGACTGAAACAGGACATTGATAATTAGATTAGACAGAGGATCAGGATGATAGTAATTGACTGAAAAAGGACATAGATAATTAGAATAGACAGAGGATCAGGATGATAGTAATTGACTGAAACAGGACATAGATAATTAGATTAGACAGAGGATCAGGATGATAGTAATTGACTGAAAAAGGACATAGATAATTAGAATAGACAGAGGATCAGGATGATAGTAATTGACTGAAACAGGACATAGATAATTAGATTAGACAGAGGATCAGGATGATAGTAATTGACTGAAACAGGACATAGATAATTAGAATGTTCAGAGGATCAGAATGATATTAATTGACTGAAACAGGACAGAGATAATTAGAATAGACAGAGGATCAGGATGATAGTAATTGACTGAAACAGGACATTGATAATTAGATTAGACAGAGGATCAGGATGATAGTAATTGACTGAAAAAGGACATAGATAATTAGAATAGACAGAGGATCAGGATGATAGTAATTGACTGAAACAGGACATAGATAATTAGATTAGACAGAGGATCAGGATGATAGTAATTGACTGAAAAAGGACATAGATAATTAGAATAGACAGAGGATCAGGATGATAGTAATTGACTGAAACAGGACATAGATAATTAGAATGGACAGAGGATCAGGATGATAGTAATTGACTGAAACAGGACATAGATAATTAGAATAGACAGAGGATCAGGATGATAGTAATTGACTGAAAAAGGACAGAGATAATTAGAATAGACAGAGGATCAGGATGATAGTAATTGACTGAAAAAGGACATAGATAATTAGAAAGACAGAGGATCAGGATGATAGTAATTGACTGAAACAGGACATAGATAATTAGAATGGACAGAGGATCAGGATGATAGTAATTGACTGAAAAAGGACAGAGATAATTAGAATAGACAGAGGATCAGGATGATAGTAATTGACTGAAAAAGGACAGAGATAATTAGAATAGACAGAGGATCAGGATGATATTAATTGACTGAAAAAGGACAGAGATAATTAGAATAGACAGAGGATCAGGATGATAGTAATTGACTGAAACAGGACATTGATAATTAGAATGGACAGAGGATCAGGATGATAGTAATTGACTGAAAAAGGACATAGATAATTAGAATAGACAGAGGATCAGGATTATAGTAATTGACTGAAAAAGGACAGAGATAATTAGAATAGACAGAGGATCAGGATGATAGTAATTGACTGAAAAAGGACAGAGATAATTAGAATAGACAGAGGATCAGGATGATAGTAATTGACTGAAACAGGACATGGATAATTAGAATAGACAGAGGATCAGCATGATAGTAATTGACTGAAAAAGGACAGAGATAATTAGATTAGACAGAGGATCAGGATGATAGTAATTGACTGAAAAAGGACATAGATAATTAGAATAGACAGAGGACCAGGATGATAGTAATTGACTGAAACAGGACATAGATAATTAGAATGGACAGAGGATCAGGATGATAGTAATTGACTGAAACAGGACATAGATAATTAGAATAGACAGAGGATCAGGATGATAGTAATTGACTGAAAAAGGACAGAGATAATTAGAATAGACAGAGGATCAGGATGATAGTAATTGACTGAAAAAGGACAGAGATAATTAGAATAGACAGAGGATCAGGATGATAGTAATTGACTGAAACAGGACATAGATAATTAGAATGGACAGAGGATCAGGATGATAGTAATTGACTGAAACAGGACATAGATAATTAGAATGGACAGAGGATCAGGATGATAGTAATTGACTGAAAAAGGACAGAGATAATTAGAATAGACAGAGGATCAGGATGATATTAATTGACTGAAAAAGGACAGAGATAATTAGAATAGACAGAGGATCAGGATGATAGCAATTGACTGAAACAGGACATTGATAATTAGATTAGACAGAGGATCAGGATGATAGTAATTGACTGAAAAAGGACATAGATAATTAGAATAGACAGAGGATCAGGATGATAGTAATTGACTGAAACAGGACATAGATAATTAGAATAGACAGAGGATCAGGATGATAGTAATTGACTGAAACAGGACATAGATAATTAGAATAGACAGAGGATCAGGATGATAGTAATTGACTGAAACAGGACATAGATAATTAGAATAGACAGAGGATCAGGATGATAGTAATTGACTGAAACAGGACATAGATAATTAGAATGGACAGAGGATCAGGATGATAGTAATTGACTGAAACAGGACATAGATAATTAGAATAGACAGAGGATCAGGATGATATTAATTGACTGAAACAGGACATAGATAATTAGAATGGACAGAGGATCAGGATGATATTAATTGACTGAAAAAGGACATAGATAATTAGAAAAGACAGAGGATCAGGATGATAGTAATTGACTGAAACAGGACATAGATAATTAGAATGGACAGAGGATCAGTATGATAGTAATTGACTGAAACAGGACATTGATAATTAGATTAGACAGAGGATCAGGATGATAGTAATTGACTGAAAAAGGACATAGATAATTAGAATAGACAGAGGATCAGGATGATAGTAATTGACTGAAACAGGACATAGATAATTAGATTAGACAGAGGATCAGGATGATAGTAATTGACTGAAAAAGGACATAGATAATTAGAATAGACAGAGGATCAGGATGATAGTAATTGACTGAAACAGGACATAGATAATTAGAATGGACAGAGGATCAGGATGATAGTAATTGACTGAAACAGGACACAGATAATTAGAATAGACAGAGGATCAGGATGATAGTAATTGACTGAAACAGGACATTGATAATTAGATTAGACAGAGGATCAGGATGATAGTAATTGACTGAAAAAGGACATAGATAATTAGAATAGACAGAGGATCAGGATGATAGTAATTGACTGAAACAGGACATAGATAATTAGATTAGACAGAGGATCAGGATGATAGTAATTGACTGAAAAAGGACATAGATAATTAGAATAGACAGAGGATCAGGATGATAGTAATTGACTGAAACAGGACATAGATAATTAGATTAGACAGAGGATCAGGATGATAGTAATTGACTGAAACAGGACATAGATAATTAGAATGTTCAGAGGATCAGAATGATATTAATTGACTGAAACAGGACAGAGATAATTAGAATAGACAGAGGATCAGGATGATAGTAATTGACTGAAACAGGACATTGATAATTAGATTAGACAGAGGATCAGGATGATAGTAATTGACTGAAAAAGGACATAGATAATTAGAATAGACAGAGGATCAGGATGATAGTAATTGACTGAAACAGGACATAGATAATTAGATTAGACAGAGGATCAGGATGATAGTAATTGACTGAAAAAGGACATAGATAATTAGAATAGACAGAGGATCAGGATGATAGTAATTGACTGAAACAGGACATAGATAATTAGAATGGACAGAGGATCAGGATGATAGTAATTGACTGAAACAGGACATAGATAATTAGAATAGACAGAGGATCAGGATGATAGTAATTGACTGAAAAAGGACAGAGATAATTAGAATAGACAGAGGATCAGGATGATAGTAATTGACTGAAAAAGGACATAGATAATTAGAAAGACAGAGGATCAGGATGATAGTAATTGACTGAAACAGGACATAGATAATTAGAATGGACAGAGGATCAGGATGATAGTAATTGACTGAAAAAGGACAGAGATAATTAGAATAGACAGAGGATCAGGATGATAGTAATTGACTGAAAAAGGACAGAGATAATTAGAATAGACAGAGGATCAGGATGATATTAATTGACTGAAAAAGGACAGAGATAATTAGAATAGACAGAGGATCAGGATGATAGTAATTGACTGAAACAGGACATTGATAATTAGAATGGACAGAGGATCAGGATGATAGTAATTGACTGAAAAAGGACATAGATAATTAGAATAGACAGAGGATCAGGATTATAGTAATTGACTGAAAAAGGACAGAGATAATTAGAATAGACAGAGGATCAGGATGATAGTAATTGACTGAAAAAGGACAGAGATAATTAGAATAGACAGAGGATCAGGATGATAGTAATTGACTGAAACAGTACATAGATAATTAGAATAGACAGAGGATCAGCATGATAGTAATTGACTGAAAAAGGACAGAGATAATTAGATTAGACAGAGGATCAGGATGATAGTAATTGACTGAAAAAGGACATAGATAATTAGAATAGACAGAGGACCAGGATGATAGTAATTGACTGAAACAGGACATAGATAATTAGAATGGACAGAGGATCAGGATGATAGTAATTGACTGAAACAGGACATAGATAATTAGAATAGACAGAGGATCAGGATGATAGTAATTGACTGAAAAAGGACAGAGATAATTAGAATAGACAGAGGATCAGGATGATAGTAATTGACTGAAAAAGGACAGAGATAATTAGAATAGACAGAGGATCAGGATGATAGTAATTGACTGAAACAGGACATAGATAATTAGAATGGACAGAGGATCAGGATGATAGTAATTGACTGAAACAGGACATAGATAATTAGAATGGACAGAGGATCAGGATGATAGTAATTGACTGAAAAAGGACAGAGATAATTAGAATAGACAGAGGATCAGGATGATATTAATTGACTGAAAAAGGACAGAGATAATTAGAATAGACAGAGGATCAGGATGATAGCAATTGACTGAAACAGGACATTGATAATTAGATTAGACAGAGGATCAGGATGATAGTAATTGACTGAAAAAGGACATAGATAATTAGAATAGACAGAGGATCAGGATGATAGTAATTGACTGAAACAGGACATAGATAATTAGAATAGACAGAGGATCAGGATGATAGTAATTGACTGAAACAGGGCATAGATAATTAGAATGGACAGAGGATCAGGATGATAGTAATTGACTGAAACAGGACATAGATAATTAGAATAGACAGAGGATCAGGATGATAGTAATTGACTGAAACAGGACATAGATAATTAGAATAGACAGAGGATCAGGATGATAGTAATTGACTGAAACAGGACATAGATAATTAGAATGGACAGAGGATCAGGATGATAGTAATTGACTGAAACAGGACATAGATAATTAGAATAGACAGAGGATCAGGATGATATTAATTGACTGAAACAGGACATAGATAATTAGAATGGACAGAGGATCAGGATGATATTAATTGACTGAAAAAGGACATAGATAATTAGAAAAGACAGAGGATCAGGATGATAGTAATTGACTGAAACAGGACATAGATAATTAGAATGGACAGAGGATCAGGATGATAGTAATTGACTGAAACAGGACATAGATAATTAGAATGGACAGAGGATCAGGATGATAGTAATTGACTGAAACAGGACATAGATAATTAGAATGGACAGAGGATCAGGATGATAGTAATTGACTGAAACAGTACATAGATAATTAGAATAGACAGAGGATCAGGATGATAGTAATTGACTGAAGCAGGACATAGATAATTAGAATGTTCAGAGGATCAGGATGATATTAATTGACTGAAACAGGACATAGATAATTAGAATGGACAGAGGATCAGGATGATAGTAATTGACTGAAACAGGACATAGATAATTAGAATAGACAGAGGATCAGGATGATATTAATTGACTGAAAAAGGACATAGATAATTAGAATGGACAGAGGATCAGGATGATAGTAATTGACTGAAACAGGACATAGATAATTAGAATAGACAGAGGATCAGGATGATAGTAATTGACTGAAACAGGACATTGAGAATTAGATTAGACAGAGGATCAGGATGATAGTAATTGACTGAAAAAGGACATAGATAATTAGAATAGACAGAGGATCAGGATGATAGTAATTGACTGAAACAGGACATAGATAATTAGAATGGACAGAGGATCAGGATGATAGTAATTGACTGAAACAGGACATAGATAATTAGAATAGACAGAGGATCAGGATGATAGTAATTGACTGAAAAAGGACAGAGATAATTAGAATAGACAGAGGATCAGGATGATAGTAATTGACTGAAAAAGGACAGATATAATTAGAATAGACAGAGGATCAGGATGATAGTAATTGACTGAAACAGGACATAGATAATTAGAATAGACAGAGGATCAGGATGATAGTAATTGACTGAAACAGGACATAGATAATTAGAATAGACAGAGGATCAGGATGATAGTAATTGACTGAAACAGGACATAGATAATTAGAATAGACAGAGGATCAGGATGATAGTAATTGACTGAAAAAGGACAGAGATAATTAGAATAGACAGAGGATCAGGATGACAGTAATTGACTGAAACAGGACATAGATAATTAGAATGGACAGAGGATCAGGATGATAGTAATTGACTGAAACAGGACATAGATAATTAGAATGGACAGAGGATCAGGATGATAGTAATTGACTGAAAAAGGACAGAGATAATTAGAATAGACAGAGGATCAGGATGATAGTAATTGACTGAAACAGGACATAGATAATTAGAATGGACAGAGGATCAGGATGATAGTAATTGACTGAAACAGGACATTGATAATTAGAATGGACAGAGGATCAGGATGATAGTAATTGACTGAAAAAGGACAGAGATAATTAGAATAGACAGAGGATCAGGATGATAGTAATTGACTGAAACAGGACATAGATAATTAGAATGGACAGAGGATCAGGATGATAGTAATTGACTGAAACAGGACATAGATAATTAGAATAGACAGAGGATCAGGATGATAGTAATTGACTGAAACAGGTCATTGATAATTAGATTAGACAGAGGATCAGGATGATAGTAATTGACTGAAAAAGGACATAGATAATTAGAATAGACAGAGGATCAGGATGATAGTAATTGACTGAAACAGGACATAGATAATTAGAATAGACAGAGGATCAGGATGACAGTAATTGACTGAAACAGGACATAGATAATTAGAATGTTCAGAGGATCAGGATGATATTAATTGACTGAAAAAGGACAGAGATAATTAGAATAGACAGAGGATCAGGATGATAGTAATTGACTGAAACAGGACATTGATAATTATATTAGACAGAGGATCAGGATGATAGTAATTGACTGAAAAAGGACATAGATAATTAGAATAGACAGAGGATCAGGATGATAGTAATTGACTGAAACAGGACATAGATAATTAGAATGGACAGAGGATCAGGATGATAGTAATTGACTGAAACAGGACATAGATAAATAGAATGGACAGTGTATCAGAATGATAGTAATTGACTGAAAAAGGACAGAGATAATTAGAATAGACAGAGGATCAGGATGATAGTAATTGACTGAAACAGGACATAGATAATTAGAATGGACAGAGGATCAGGATGATATTAATTGACTGAAAAAGGGCAGAGATAATTAGAATGGACAGAGGATCAGGATGATAGTAATTGACTGAAACAGGACATAGATAATTAGAATAGACAGAGGATCAGGATGATAGTAATTGACTGAAACAGGACATTGATAATTAGAATAGACAGAGGATCAGGATGATAGTATTTGACTGAAAAAGGACAGAGATAATTAGAATGGACAGAGGATCAGGATGATAGTAATTGACTGAAACAGGACATAGATAATTAGAATGTTCAGAGGATCAGGATGATATTAATTGACTGAAACAGGACATAGATAATTAGAATAGACAGAGGATCAGGATGATAGTAATTGACTGAAACAGGACATAGATAATTAGAATAGACAGAGGATCAGGATGATAGTAATTGACTGAAACAGGACATAGATAATTAGAATAGACAGAGGATCAGGATGATAGTAATTGACTGAAACAGGACATAGATAATTAGAATGGACAGAGGATCAGGATGATAGTAATTGACTGAAACAGGACATAGATAATTAGAATAGACAGAGGATCAGGATGATATTAATTGACTGAAACAGGACATAGATAATTAGAATAGACAGAGGATCAGGATGATATTAATTGACTGAAAAAGGACATAGATAATTAGAATAGACAGAGGATCAGGATGATAGTAATTGACTGAAACAGGACATAGATAATTAGAATGGACAGAGGATCAGGATGATAGTAATTGACTGAAACAGGACATAGATAATTAGAATGGACAGAGGATCAGGATGATAGTAATTGACTGAAACAGGACATAGATAAGTAGAATGGACAGAGGATCAGGATGATAGTAATTGACTGAAACAGTACATAGATAATTAGAATAGACAGAGGATCAGGATGATAGTAATTGACTGAAACAGGACATAGATAATTAGAATGTTCAGAGGATCAGGATGATATTAATTGACTGAAACAGGACATAGATAATTAGAATGGACAGAGGATCAGGATGATAGTAATTGACTGAAACAGGACATAGATAATTAGAATAGACAGAGGATCAGGATGATATTAATTGACTGAAAAAGGACATAGATAATTAGAATGGACAGAGGATCAGGATGATAGTAATTGACTGAAACAGTACATAGATAATTAGAATAGACAGAGGATCAGGATGATAGTAATTGACTGAAACAGGACATTGATAATTAGATTAGACAGAGGATCAGGATGATAGTAATTGACTGAAAAAGGACATAGATAATTAGAATAGACAGAGGATCAGGATGATAGTAATTGACTGAAACAGGACATAGATAATTAGAATAGACAGAGGATCAGGATGATATTAATTGACTGAAAAAGGACATAGATAATTAGAATGGACAGAGGATCAGGATGATAGTAATTGACTGAAACAGTACATAGATAATTAGAATAGACAGAGGATCAGGATGATAGTAATTGACTGAAACAGGACATTGATAATTAGATTAGACAGAGGATCAGGATGATAGTAATTGACTGAAACAGGACATTGATAATTATATTAGACAGAGGATCAGGATGATAGTAATTGACTGAAAAAGGACATAGATAATTAGAATAGACAGAGGATCAGGATGATAGTAATTGACTGAAACAGGACATAGATAATTAGAATGGACAGAGGATCAGGATGATAGTAATTGACTGAAACAGGACATAGATAAATAGAATGGACAGTGTATCAGAATGATAGTAATTGACTGAAAAAGGACAGAGATAATTAGAATAGACAGAGGATCAGGATGATAGTAATTGACTGAAACAGGACATAGATAATTAGAATGGACAGAGGATCAGGATGATATTAATTGACTGAAAAAGGACAGAGATAATTAGAATGGACAGAGGATCAGGATGATAGTAATTGACTGAAACAGGACATAGATAATTAGAATAGACAGAGGATCAGGATGATAGTAATTGACTGAAACAGGACATTGATAATTAGAATAGACAGAGGATCAGGATGATAGTATTTGACTGAAAAAGGACAGAGATAATTAGAATGGACAGAGGATCAGGATGATAGTAATTGACTGAAACAGGACATAGATAATTAGAATGTTCAGAGGATCAGGATGATATTAATTGACTGAAACAGGACATAGATAATTAGAATAGACAGAGGATCAGGATGATAGTAATTGACTGAAACAGGACATAGATAATTAGAATAGACAGAGGATCAGGATGATAGTAATTGACTGAAACAGGACATAGATAATTAGAATAGACAGAGGATCAGGATGATAGTAATTGACTGAAACAGGACATAGATAATTAGAATGGACAGAGGATCAGGATGATAGTAATTGACTGAAACAGGACATAGATAATTAGAATAGACAGAGGATCAGGATGATATTAATTGACTGAAACAGGACATAGATAATTAGAATAGACAGAGGATCAGGATGATATTAATTGACTGAAAAAGGACATAGATAATTAGAATAGACAGAGGATCAGGATGATAGTAATTGACTGAAACAGGACATAGATAATTAGAATGGACAGAGGATCAGGATGATAGTAATTGACTGAAACAGGACATAGATAATTAGAATGGACAGAGGATCAGGATGATAGTAATTGACTGAAACAGGACATAGATAAGTAGAATGGACAGAGGATCAGGATGATAGTAATTGACTGAAACAGTACATAGATAATTAGAATAGACAGAGGATCAGGATGATAGTAATTGACTGAAACAGGACATAGATAATTAGAATGTTCAGAGGATCAGGATGAAATTAATTGACTGAAACAGGACATAGATAATTAGAATGGACAGAGGATCAGGATGATAGTAATTGACTGAAACAGGACATAGATAATTAGAATAGACAGAGGATCAGGATGATATTAATTGACTGAAAAAGGACATAGATAATTAGAATGGACAGAGGATCAGGATGATAGTAATTGACTGAAACAGTACATAGATAATTAGAATAGACAGAGGATCAGGATGATAGTAATTGACTGAAACAGGACATTGATAATTAGATTAGACAGAGGATCAGGATGATAGTAATTGACTGAAAAAGGACATAGATAATTAGAATAGACAGAGGATCAGGATGATAGTAATTGACTGAAACAGGACATAGATAATTAGAATAGACAGAGGATCAGGATGATATTAATTGACTGAAAAAGGACATAGATAATTAGAATGGACAGAGGATCAGGATGATAGTAATTGACTGAAACAGTACATAGATAATTAGAATAGACAGAGGATCAGGATGATAGTAATTGACTGAAACAGGACATTGATAATTAGATTAGAGAGAGGATCAGGATGATAGTAATTGACTGAAAAAGGACATAGATAATTAGAATAGACAGAGGATCAGGATGATAGTAATTGACTGAAACAGGACATAGATAATTAGATTAGACAGAGGATCAGGATGATAGTAATTGACTGAAAAAGGACATAGATAATTAGAATAGACAGAGGATCAGGATGATAGTAATTGACTGAAACAGGACATAGATAATTAGAATGGACAGAGGATCAGGATGATAGTAATTGACTGAAACAGGACACAGATAATTAGAATAGACAGAGGATCAGGATGATAGTAATTGACTGAAACAGGACATTGATAATTAGATTAGACAGAGGATCAGGATGATAGTAATTGACTGAAAAAGGACATAGATAATTAGAATAGACAGAGGATCAGGATGATAGTAATTGACTGAAACAGGACATTGATAATTAGATTAGACAGAGGATCAGGATGATAGTAATTGACTGAAAAAGGACATAGATAATTAGAATAGACAGAGGATCAGGATGATAGTAATTGACTGAAACAGGACATAGATAATTAGATTAGACAGAGGATCAGGATGATAGTAATTGACTGAAACAGGACATAGATAATTAGAATGTTCAGAGGATCAGGATGATATTAATTGACTGAAACAGGACAGAGATAATTAGAATAGACAGAGGATCAGGATGATAGTAATTGACTGAAACAGGACATTGATAATTAGATTAGACAGAGGATCAGGATGATAGTAATTGACTGAAAAAGGACATAGATAATTAGAATAGACAGAGGATCAGGATGATAGTAATTGACTGAAACAGGAAATAGATAATTAGATTAGACAGAGGATCAGGATCATAGTAATTGACTGAAAAAGGACATAGATAATTAGAATAGACAGAGGATCAGGATGATAGTAATTGACTGAAACAGGACATAGATAATTAGAATGGACAGAGGATCAGGATGATAGTAATTGACTGAAACAGGACATAGATAATTAGAATAGACAGAGGATCAGGATGATAGTAATTGACTGAAAAAGGGCAGAGATAATTAGAATAGACAGAGGATCAGGATGATAGTAATTGACTGAAAAAGGACATAGATAATTAGAAAGACAGAGGATCAGGATGATAGTAATTGACTGAAACAGGACATAGATAATTAGAATGGACAGAGGATCAGGATGATAGTAATTGACTGAAAAAGGACAGAGATAATTAGAATAGACAGAGGATCAGGATGATAGTAATTGACTGAAAAAGGACAGAGATAATTAGAATAGACAGAGGATCAGGATGATAGTAATTGACTGAAACAGGACATAGATAATTAGAATAGACAGAGGATCAGGATGATAGTAAATGACTGAAACAGGACATTGATAATTAGAATAGACAGAGGATCAGGATGATATTAATTGACTGAAAAAGGACAGAGATAATTAGAATAGACAGAGGATCAGGATGATAGTAATTGACTGAAACAGGACATTGATAATTAGAATGGACAGAGGATCAGGATGATAGTAATTGACTGAAAAAGGACATAGATAATTAGAATAGACAGAGGATCAGGATTATAGTAATTGACTGAAAAAGGACAGAGATAATTAGAATAGACAGAGGATCAGGATGATAGTAATTGACTGAAAAAGGACAGAGATAATTAGAATAGACAGAGGATCAGGATGATAGTAATTGACTGAAACAGGACATTCTTCTTCTTCTTCTTTTGGGCCTCCTTATCTCGAGAGACAATGGATACGCGCCTGGAGGTGGTCAGTGGTTTGTGAAGCAGCGCCTGGAGTGGCTATAAAGGCCAATTCTGGAGTAACAGGCTCTTCCACAGGTGCTGCAGAGAAATTTGTTTGTTGGGGCTGTTGCACAGTTGTCTCTCCCCTTGCGCCTCTGTCTTTTTTCCTGCCAACTACTAAGTCTCTTCGACTCGCCACAATTTAGCCCTGTCTTTATGGCTGCCCGCCAGCTCTGGCGAATGCTGGCAACTGACTCCCACGACTTGTGATCAATGTCACACGATTTCATGTCGCGTTTGCAGACGTCTTTATAACGGAGACATGGACGGCCGGTGGGTCTGATACCAGTGGCGAGCTCGCTGTACAATGTGTCTTTGGGGATCCTGCCATCTTCCATGCGGCTCACATGGCCAAGCCATCTCAAGCGCCGCTGACTCAGTAGTGTGTATAAGCTGGGGATGTTGGCCGCTTCAAGGACTTCTGTGTTGGAGATATAGTCCTGCCACCTGATGCCAAGTATTCTCCGAAGGCAGCGAAGATGGAATGAATTGAGACGTCGCTCTTGGCTGGCATACGTTGTCCAGGCCTCGCTGCCGTAGAGCAAGGTGCTGAGGACACAGGCCTGATACACTCGGACTTTTGTGTTCCGTGTCAGTGCGCCATTTTCCCACACTCTCTTGGCCAGTCTGAACATAGCAGTGGAAGCCTTACCCATGCGCTTGTTGATTTCTGCATCTAGAGACAGGTTACTGGTGATAGTTGAGCCTAGGTAGGTGAACTCTTGAACCACTTCCAGAGCGTGGTCGCCAATATTGATGGATGGAGCATTTCTGACATCCTGCCCCATGATGTTCGTTTTCTTGAGGCTGATGGTTAGGCCAAATTCATTGCAGGCAGACGCAAACCTGTCGATGAGACTCTGCAGGCATTCTTCAGTGTGAGATGTTAAAGCAGCATCGTCAGCAAAGAGGAGTTCTCTGATGAGGACTTTCCGTACTTTGGACTTCGCTCTTAGACGGGCAAGGTTGAACAACCTGCCCCCTGATCTTGTGTGGAGGAAAATTCCTTCTTCAGAGGATTTGAACGCATGTGAAAGCAGCAGGGAGAAGAAAATCCCAAAAAGTGTGGGTGCGAGAACACAGCCCTGTTTCACACCACTCAGGATAGGAAAGGGCTCTGATGAGGAGCCACCATGTTGAATTGTGCCTTTCATATTGTCATGGAATGAGGTGATGATACTTAGTAGCTTTGGTGGACATCCGATCTTTTCTAGTAGTCTGAAGAGACCACGTCTGCTGACGAGGTCAAAGGCTTTGGTGAGATCAATGAAAGCAATGTAGAGGGGCATCTGTTGTTCACGGCATTTCTCCTGTATCTGACGAAGGGAGAACAGCATGTCAATAGTCGATCTCTCTGCACGAAAGCCACACTGTGCCTCAGGGTAGACGCGCTCGGCCAGCTTCTGGAGCCTGTTCAGAGCGACTCGAGCAAAGACTTTCCCCACTATGCTGAGCAGGGAGATTCCACGGTAGTTGTTGCAGTCACCGCGGTCACCTTTGTTTTTATAGAGGGTGATGATGTTGGCATCGCGCATGTCCTGGGGTACTGCTCCCTCGTCCCAGCACAGGCATAGCAGTTCATGTAGTGCTGAGAGTATAGCAGGCTTGGCACTCTTGATTATTTCAGGGGTAATGCTGTCCTTCCCAGGGGCTTTTCCGCTGGCTAGGGAATCAATGGCATCACTGAGTTCCGATTTGGTTGGCTGTATGTCCAGCTCATCCATGACTGGTAGAGGCTGGGCTGCATTGAGGGCAGTCTCAGTGACAGCATTCTCCCTGGAGTACAGTTCTAGGTAGTGCTCAACCCAGCGGTCCATCTGTTTGCGTTGGTCAGTGATTATGTCCCCCGATTTAGATTTGAGGGGGGTGATCTTCTTGATGGTTGGCCCAAGAGCTCTCTTCATGCCATCATACATTCCTCTGATGTTTCCGGTGTCTGAGGCCAGCTGAATATGACTGCATAGGTGTTGCCAGTAGTCGTTTGCGCAACGCCTAGCTGTTCTTTGTGCAGTACTTCTGGCTGCTTTAAGTGCTGCGGATGTTAAATCGCTGGGGGCTTTCTTGTAGTTCAAAAGTGCAATGCGCTTAGCGGTTATGACAGGTTCCAGCTCTTCATTATGAGATTGAAACCAGTCTGCATTTCTCTTCGCACTTTTGCCGTAGGTGGTCAAAGCTGACTCATAGATGGCGTCTCTGATGTGGGCCCACTTGGTCTCAGCATCCCCTGTGGGAGTGTTTTGTAGGGCTGTTACAAGTGAATTTAGAAATTTTTGTAACAGCTGTGGGTGAGAAATTCTGCTCGTGTTGATGCGCGGGTGGCCCTTCTGCTTGGAATGATGCAACTTCTTTGGTCTGAGTCTAACCTTGCTGCACACCAGGGAGTGGTCGGTGTCGCAGTCCGCACTGTGGAAGCTGCGTGTGATTTGAACACTGTTTAAGGCGGCTCGCCTTGTGACAATGAGGTCTAGCTGGTGCCAACGACGTGATCTTGGGTGCCTCCATGAAACCTGGTGACAGGGTTTAGTGTGAAAGAACGAGTTGGTGATGCAGAGGTTATGATAGGTACACAACTCAAGCAGTCTCTGCCCGTTCTCATTCATCCTTCCAACGCCATAGCGCCCAAGGCAGGAGGGCCATGAGTCATGGTCGGCCCCAACCCTGGCATTAAAGTCCCCCAGCAGGAATAGGTGTTCGGTGTTGGGGATGCTGCTAATGATGTTATGGAGTTGTTCATAGAACTGGTCTTTAGCTTCAGGTGCGGAACAGAGTGTTGGAGCATAGATGCTGAGTAGGTGTACTGGACCAGAGGTGGTGAGCAGTCGGATGGACAGTATGCGTTCCGAGCCATTTGAGGGAGGCTCTATCATGCTGAGCAAGGAGTTTCTGATGGCGAAGCCCACTCCATGCTGTCTTGGTTCTTCAGGATCCCTGCCCTGCCAGAAGAAGGTGTAGTCTTGCTCTGCTAGAGAGCCACTCGCGGGGAGGCGAGTCTCCTGAAGTGCTGCAATGTCCACATTGAGTCTACTGAGCTCGTTGTTAATGATGGCGGTCTTCCGAGAATCGTTGATTTGTGTAAGGTCTTCCGACAGGCCAGGACACATAGTTCTGACGTTCCAGCTTGCAAAGCGAAGGGCTGGTACCTTCTTTCCTTTTTTCATGTTGTTTGGTGCGGTGTATCAGTCCACCTTTCGGGCAATGACCCTGAGCTCCAAGCACCCATTGAAGCAGGCAGACTGTGGCGGGACAGAACCTTATTGACCGGGGGCTGCCCGGTTTGAGGCGGGCGGTAGCTGTCCAGTGAGGTGCAATGACCTCTCCCACCGACAAAGGCAACCCGTGGCGCCCAGTTTCTACGCCAATTTATCTGGACTTATAACCCGTAACTGCTGCCTTCCGTGTTGTTTCAGTCGCTGTGAGGCAACTATGGAGTGACCTCTCCATGGCGCATGCCTGGGCAAATTTATGGAGGTTGAGAGTTGCCCAGTCGTCAAAACCCCCCTCTCGGCCTTTCTGGTGGGGTCCAAAGGAGTGCAGGACACGACGTTTGGCACCAGTATGGCTGCAGGAACTGCCGGAAACATGCCAAAGGTGACACATGACCGCCTACGGGGTTCCGCTCCGGATTTTCTGTTAGGGTTTATTCCCTTAGCCTTGGTCTCTCCCGAGACGCCCACAAGGCAGTGGGGTTGTTGGGGCCCCTACACAGGTGTAGGATGGTGCCGGTGGGAGGAGGGGATGCAAGGGGGAGGGGTAGAGGGAGGGGGTGGGGGGGTGCAGGGGAAGGGGGTGCGGGGTGAAGATGGTGCGAGGGGGGGGCGGGCTGGGACGGGGTTGTGAGGGGGTGAGCTGAGAGGGTGGAGCAGGGAAGGGGACGGGGGTGGGGGGGGGGGTGGAATCTGGTGCAGGTAATAAGCCATTTCCTCAGTGCCCACCATCGACGTCCGGAAAGCTCATCCACGTCCTTCGGGAGGTGAAGCATCATTTGGCAGACTTAGAGGTGATTACATTTGCTAAGGGTTTTTTTTTTGCAGTGGTTTAAATAAAGGCATGCAGCATTGCCGACAGTGCGCTGCAGATGCTCTCCGAGCCATCTCCCGCGGGCGCTTTGAAGTTGCGGCCGGGGGGGCCGTTCGTGGATGTTTTGGGTGTTCGGGGCACCTTTTCACAGGACTTCTCTCGGGTCCCGCAGCTCCTTCTTCACCTCAATGGACTTACCGCATGCCGTGGCTGCAGACACTCTGGACTGTGAAGACAGCAGGATCGGAGATTAAAGTATCGGCAGCTGTTCTCGTCAGTTTCATCCGGATCAATTTCATTGAGAAAACAAAGAGCAGGTGTGGCTGGGGGAGGGCAGTGGGCCCAGGTAACAGAAACTAAACTAACTGTTAACTTTTAGATAGGGCTAAAATGAACTGATTTATAGAGCCAGGGGAATTTAAACAGTTTAAGAGGGCAGATTGGGGGAGAAAACGTTAGGGATGGGAGCAGATGGCCATGGATAGAGTTGAACAGCAAGGGAGCTTCCTAGGGAGCTTCCAGCCCAGGAGCCATCTTGAAACCCAGGACATAGATAATTAGAATAGACAGAGGATCAGCATGATAGTAATTGACTGAAAAAGGACAGAGATAATTAGATTAGACAGAGGATCAGGATGATAGTAATTGACTGAAAAAGGACATAGATAATTAGAATAGACAGAGGACCAGGATGATAGTAATTGACTGAAACAGGACATAGATAATTAGAATGGACAGAGGATCAGGATGATAGTAATTGACTGAAACAGGACATAGATAATTAGAATAGACAGAGGATCAGGATGATAGTAATTGACTGAAAAAGGACAGAGATAATTAGAATAGACAGAGGATCAGGATTATAGTAATTGACTGAAAAAGGACAGAGATAATTAGAATAGACAGAGGATCAGGATGATAGTAATTGACTGAAACAGGACATAGATAATTAGAATGGACAGAGGATCAGGATGATAGTAATTGACTGAAACAGGACATAGATAATTAGAATGGACAGAGGATCAGGATGATAGTAATTGACTGAAAAAGGACAGAGATAATTAGAATAGACAGAGGATCAGGATGATATTAATTGACTGAAAAAGGACAGAGATAATTAGAATAGACAGAGGATCAGGATGATAGCAATTGACTGAAACAGGACATTGATAATTAGATTAGACAGAGGATCAGGATGATAGTAATTGACTGAAAAAGGACATAGATAATTAGAATAGACAGAGGATCAGGATGATAGTAATTGACTGAAACAGGACATAGATAATTAGAATAGACAGAGGATCAGGATGATAGTAATTGACTGAAACAGGGCATAGATAATTAGAATGGACAGAGGATCAGGATGATAGTAATTGACTGAAACAGGACATAGATAATTAGAATAGACAGAGGATCAGGATGATAGTAATTGACTGAAACAGGACATAGATAATTAGAATAGACAGAGGATCAGGATGATAGTAATTGACTGAAACAGGACATAGATAATTAGAATGGACAGAGGATCAGGATGATAGTAATTGACTGAAACAGGACATAGATAATTAGAATAGACAGAGGATCAGGATGATATTAATTGACTGAAACAGGACATAGATAATTAGAATGGACAGAGGATCAGGATGATATTAATTGACTGAAAAAGGACATAGATAATTAGAATAGACAGAGGATCAGGATGATAGTAATTGACTGAAACAGGACATAGATAATTAGAATGGACAGAGGATCAGGATGATAGTAATTGACTGAAACAGGACATAGATAATTAGAATGGACAGAGGATCAGGATGATAGTAATTGACTGAAACAGGACATAGATAATTAGAATGGACAGAGGATCAGGATGATAGTAATTGACTGAAACAGTACATAGA
Organism: Heterodontus francisci; assembly: GCF_036365525.1. NCBI lineage: Eukaryota > Metazoa > Chordata > Chondrichthyes > Heterodontiformes > Heterodontidae > Heterodontus > Heterodontus francisci. The sequence continues at coordinate 1,726,275 of NW_027140520.1, forward strand.
TAATTAGAATAGACAGAGGATCAGGATGATAGTAATTGACTGAAACAGGACATAGATAATTAGAATGTTCAGAGGATCAGGATGATATTAATTGACTGAAACAGGACATAGATAATTAGAATGGACAGAGGATCAGGATGATAGTAATTGACTGAAACAGGACATAGATAATTAGAATAGACAGAGGATCAGGATGATATTAATTGACTGAAAAAGGACATAGATAATTAGAATGGACAGAGGATCAGGATGATAGTAATTGACTGAAACAGGACATAGATAATTAGAATAGACAGAGGATCAGGATGATAGTAATTGACTGAAACAGGACATTGATAATTAGATTAGACAGAGGATCAGGATGATAGTAATTGACTGAAACAGGACATAGATAATTAGAATGGACAGAGGATCAGGATGATAGTAATTGACTGAAACAGGACATAGATAATTAGAATAGACAGAGGATCAGGATGATAGTAATTGACTGAAACAGGTCATTGATAATTAGATTAGACAGAGGATCAGGATGATATTAATTGACTGAAAAAGGACATAGATAATTAGAATAGACAGAGGATCAGGATGATAGTAATTGACTGAAACAGGACATAGATAATTAGAATAGACAGAGGATCAGGATGATAGTAATTGACTGAAACAGGACATAGATAATTAGAATGTTCAGAGGATCAGGATGATATTAATTGACTGAAAAAGGGCAGAGATAATTAGAATAGACAGAGGATCAGGATGATAGTAATTGACTGAAACAGGACATTGATAATTATATTAGACAGAGGATCAGGATGATAGTAATTGACTGAAAAAGGACATAGATAATTAGAATAGACAGAGGATCAGGATGATAGTAATTGACTGAAACAGGACATAGATAATTAGAATGGACAGAGGATCAGGATGATAGTAATTGACTGAAACAGGACATAGATAAATAGAATGGACAGTGTATCAGAATGATAGTAATTGACTGAAAAAGGACAGAGATAATTAGAATAGACAGAGGATCAGGATGATAGTAATTGACTGAAACAGGACATAGATAATTAGAATGGACAGAGGATCAGGATGATATTAATTGACTGAAAAAGGACAGAGATAATTAGAATGGACAGAGGATCAGGATGATAGTAATTGACTGAAACAGGACATAGATAATTAGAATAGACAGAGGATCAGGATGATAGTAATTGACTGAAACAGGACATTGATAATTAGAATAGACAGAGGATCAGGATGATAGTATTTGACTGAAAAAGGACAGAGATAATTAGAATGGACAGAGGATCAGGATGATAGTAATTGACTGAAACAGGACATAGATAATTGGAATGTTCAGAGGATCAGGATGATATTAATTGACTGAAACAGGACATAGATAATTAGAATAGACAGAGGATCAGGATGATAGTAATTGACTGAAACAGGACATAGATAATTAGAATAGACAGAGGATCAGGATGATAGTAATTGACTGAAACAGGACATAGATAATTAGAATAGACAGAGGATCAGGATGATAGTAATTGACTGAAACAGGACATAGATAATTAGAATGGACAGAGGATCAGGATGATAGTAATTGACTGAAACAGGACATAGATAATTAGAATAGACAGAGGATCAGGATGATATTAATTGACTGAAACAGGACATAGATAATTAGAATAGACAGAGGATCAGGATGATATTAATTGACTGAAAAAGGACATAGATAATTAGAATAGACAGAGGATCAGGATGATAGTAATTGACTGAAACAGGACATAGATAATTAGAATAGACAGAGGATCAGGATGATAGTAATTGACTGAAACAGGACATAGATAATTAGAATAGACAGAGGATCAGGATGATAGTAATTGACTGAAACAGGTCATTGATAATTAGATTAGACAGAGGATCAGGATGATATTAATTGACTGAAAAAGGACATAGATAATTAGAATAGACAGAGGATCAGGATGATAGTAATTGACTGAAACAGGACATAGATAATTAGAATAGACAGAGGATCAGGATGATAGTAATTGACTGAAACAGGACATTGATAATTAGATTAGACAGAGGATCAGGATGATAGTAATTGACTGAAAAAGGACATAGATAATTAGAATAGACAGAGGATCAGGATGATAGTAATTGACTGAAACAGGACATAGATAATTAGAATGGACAGAGGATCAGGATGATAGTAATTGACTGAAACAGGACATAGATAATTAGAATAGACAGAGGATCAGGATGATAGTAATTGACTGAAAAAGGACAGAGATAATTAGAATAGACAGAGGATCAGGATGATAGTAATTGACTGAAAAAGGACAGATATAATTAGAATAGACAGAGGATCAGGATGATAGTAATTGACTGAAACAGGACATAGATAATTAGAATAGACAGAGGATCAGGATGATAGTAATTGACTGAAACAGGACATAGATAATTAGAATAGACAGAGGATCAGGATGATAGTAATTGACTGAAACAGGACATAGATAATTAGAATAGACAGAGGATCAGGATGATAGTAATTGACTGAAAAAGGACAGAGATAATTAGAATAGACAGAGGATCAGGATGACAGTAATTGACTGAAACAGGACATAGATAATTAGAATGGACAGAGGATCAGGATGATAGTAATTGACTGAAACAGGACATAGATAATTAGAATGGACAGAGGATCAGGATGATAGTAATTGACTGAAAAAGGACAGAGATAATTAGAATAGACAGAGGATCAGGATGATAGTAATTGACTGAAACAGGACATAGATAATTAGAATGGACAGAGGATCAGGATGATAGTAATTGACTGAAACAGGACATAGATAATTAGAATAGACAGAGGATCAGGATGATAGTAATTGACTGAAACAGGTCATTGATAATTAGATTAGACAGAGGATCAGGATGATATTAATTGACTGAAAAAGGACATAGATAATTAGAATAGACAGAGGATCAGGATGATAGTAATTGACTGAAACAGGACATAGATAATTAGAATAGACAGAGGATCAGGATGATAGTAATTGACTGAAACAGGACATAGATAATTAGAATGTTCAGAGGATCAGGATGATATTAATTGACTGAAAAAGGGCAGAGATAATTAGAATAGACAGAGGATCAGGATGATAGTAATTGACTGAAACAGGACATTGATAATTATATTAGACAGAGGATCAGGATGATAGTAATTGACTGAAAAAGGACATAGATAATTAGAATAGACAGAGGATCAGGATGATAGTAATTGACTGAAACAGGACATAGATAATTAGAATGGACAGAGGATCAGGATGATAGTAATTGACTGAAACAGGACATAGATAAATAGAATGGACAGTGTATCAGAATGATAGTAATTGACTGAAAAAGGACAGAGATAATTAGAATAGACAGAGGATCAGGATGATAGTAATTGACTGAAACAGGACATAGATAATTAGAATGGACAGAGGATCAGGATGATATTAATTGACTGAAAAAGGACAGAGATAATTAGAATGGACAGAGGATCAGGATGATAGTAATTGACTGAAACAGGACATAGATAATTAGAATAGACAGAGGATCAGGATGATAGTAATTGACTGAAACAGGACATTGATAATTAGAATAGACAGAGGATCAGGATGATAGTATTTGACTGAAAAAGGACAGAGATAATTAGAATGGACAGAGGATCAGGATGATAGTAATTGACTGAAACAGGACATAGATAATTAGAATGTTCAGAGGATCAGGATGATATTAATTGACTGAAACAGGACATAGATAATTAGAATAGACAGAGGATCAGGATGATAGTAATTGACTGAAACAGGACATAGATAATTAGAATAGACAGAGGATCAGGATGATAGTAATTGACTGAAACAGGACATAGATAATTAGAATAGACAGAGGATCAGGATGATAGTAATTGACTGAAACAGGACATAGATAATTAGAATGGACAGAGGATCAGGATGATAGTAATTGACTGAAACAGGACATAGATAATTAGAATAGACAGAGGATCAGGATGATATTAATTGACTGAAACAGGACATAGATAATTAGAATAGACAGAGGATCAGGATGATATTAATTGACTGAAAAAGGACATAGATAATTAGAATAGACAGAGGATCAGGATGATAGTAATTGACTGAAACAGGACATAGATAATTAGAATGGACAGAGGATCAGGATGATAGTAATTGACTGAAACAGGACATAGATAATTAGAATGGACAGAGGATCAGGATGATAGTAATTGACTGAAACAGGACATAGATAAGTAGAATGGACAGAGGATCAGGATGATAGTAATTGACTGAAACAGTACATAGATAATTAGAATAGACAGAGGATCAGGATGATAGTAATTGACTGAAACAGGACATAGATAATTAGAATGTTCAGAGGATCAGGATGATATTAATTGACTGAAACAGGACATAGATAATTAGAATGGACAGAGGATCAGGATGATAGTAATTGACTAAAACAGGACATAGATAATTAGAATAGACAGAGGATCAGGATGATATTAATTGACTGAAAAAGGACATAGATAATTAGAATGGACAGAGGATCAGGATGATAGTAATTGACTGAAACAGTACATAGATAATTAGAATAGACAGAGGATCAGGATGATAGTAATTGACTGAAACAGGACATTGATAATTAGATTAGACAGAGGATCAGGATGATAGTAATTGACTGAAAAAGGACATAGATAATTAGAATAGACAGAGGATCAGGATGATAGTAATTGACTGAAACAGGACATAGATAATTAGAATGGACAGAGGATCAGGATGATAGTAATTGACTGAAACAGGACATAGATAATTAGAATAGACAGAGGATCAGGATGATAGTAATTGACTGAAAAAGGACAGAGATAATTAGAATAGACAGAGGATCAGGATGATAGTAATTGACTGAAAAAGGACAGAGATAATTAGAATAGACAGAGGATCAGGATGATAGTAATTGACTGAAACAGGACATAGATAATTAGAATAGACAGAGGATCAGGATGATAGTAATTGACTGAAACAGGACATAGATAATTAGAATAGACAGAGGATCAGGATGATAGTAATTGACTGAAACAGGACATAGATAATTAGAATAGACGGAGGATCAGGATGATAGTAATTGACTGAAAAAGGACAGAGATAATTAGAATAGACAGAGGATCAGGATGATAGTAATTGACTGAAAAAGGACAGAGATAATTAGAATAGACAGAGGATCAGGATGATAGTAATTGACTGAAACAGGACATAGATAATTAGAATGGACAGAGGATCAGGATGATAGTAATTGACTGAAACAGGACATAGATAATTAGAATAGACAGAGGATCAGGATGATAGTAATTGACTGAAACAGGACATTGATAATTAGATTAGACAGAGGATCAGGATGATAGTAATTGACTGAAAAAGGACATAGATAATTAGAATAGACAGAGGATCAGGATGATAGTAATTGACTGAAACAGGACATAGATAATTAGAATAGACAGAGGATCAGGATGATAGTAATTGACTGAAACAGGACATAGATAATTAGAATGTTCAGAGGATCAGGATTATATTAATTGACTGAAAAAGGACACAGATAATTAGAATAGACAGAGGATCAGGATGATAGTAATTGACTGAAACAGGACATTGATAATTAGATTAGACAGAGGATCAGGATGATAGTAATTGACTGAAAAAGGACATAGATAATTAGAATAGACAGAGGATCAGGATGATAGTAATTGACTGAAACAGGACATAGATAATTAGAATGGACAGAGGATCAGGATGATAGTAATTGACTGAAACAGGACATAGATAATTAGAATGGACAGTGTATCAGAATGATAGTAATTGACTGAAAAAGGACAGAGATAATTAGAATAGACAGAGGATCAGGATGATAGTAATTGACTGAAACAGGACATAGATAATTAGAATGGACGGAGGATCAGGATGATATTAATTGACTGAAACAGTACATAGATAATTAGAATAGACAGAGGATCAGGATGATAGTAATTGACTGAAACAGGACATTGATAATTAGATTAGACAGAGGATCAGGATGATAGTAATTGACTGAAAAAGGACATAGATAATTAGAATAGACAGAGGATCAGGATGATAGTAATTGACTGAAACAGGACATAGATAATTAGAATGGACAGAGGATCAGGATGATAGTAATTGACTGAAACAGGACATAGATAATTAGAATAGACAGAGGATCAGGATGATAGTAATTGACTGAAAAAGGACAGAGATAATTAGAATAGACAGAGGATCAGGATGATAGTAATTGACTGAAAAAGGACAGAGATAATTAGAATAGACAGATGATCAGGATGATAGTAATTGACTGAAACAGGACATAGATAATTAGAATAGACAGAGGATCAGGATGATAGTAATTGACTGAAACAGGACATAGATAATTAGAATAGACAGAGGATCAGGATGATAGTAATTGACTGAAAAAGGACAGAGATAATTAGAATAGACAGAGGATCAGGATGATAGTAATTGACTGAAAAAGGACAGAGATAATTAGAATAGACAGAGGATCAGGATGATAGTAATTGACTGAAACAGGACATAGATAATTAGAATGGACAGAGGATCAGGATGATAGTAATTGACTGAAACAGGACATAGATAATTAGAATAGACAGAGGATCAGGATGATAGTAATTGACTGAAACAGGACATTGATAATTTGATTAGACAGAGGATCAGGATGATAGTAATTGACTGAAAAAGGACATAGATAATTAGAATAGACAGAGGATCAGGATGATAGTAATTGACTGAAACAGGACATAGATAATTAGAATAGACAGAGGATCAGGATGATAGTAATTGACTGAAACAGGACATAGATAATTAGAATGTTCAGAGGATCAGGATGATATTAATTGACTGAAAAAGGACACAGATAATTAGAATAGACAGAGGATCAGGATGATAGTAATTGACTGAAACAGGACATTGATAATTAGATTAGACAGAGGATCAGGATGATAGTAATTGACTGAAAAAGGACATAGATAATTAGAATAGACAGAGGATCAGGATGATAGTAATTGAGTGAAACAGGACATAGATAATTAGAATGGACAGAGGATCAGGATGATAGTAATTGACTGAAACAGGACATTGATAATTAGAATAGACAGAGGATCAGGATGATAGTATTTGACTGAAAAAGGACAGAGATAATTAGAATGGACAGAGGATCAGGATGATAGTAATTGACTGAAACAGGACATAGATAATTAGAATGTTCAGAGGATCAGGATGATATTAATTGACTGAAACAGGACATAGATAATTAGAATAGACAGAGGATCAGGATGATAGTAATTGACCGAAACAGGACATAGATAATTAGAATAGACAGAGGATCAGGATGATAGTAATTGACTGAAACAGGACATAGATAATTAGAATAGATAGAGAGTCAGGATGATAGTAATTGACTGAAACAGGACATAGATAATTAGAATGGACAGAGGATCAGGATGATAGTATTTGACTGAAAAAGGACAGAGATAATTAGAATGGACAGAGGATCAGGATGATAGTAATTGACTGAAACAGGACATAGATAATTAGAATGTTCAGAGGATCAGGATGATAGTAATTGACTGAAACAGGACATAGATAATTAGAATGGACAGACGATCAGGATGATAGTATTTGACTGAAAAAGGACAGAGATAATTAGAATGGACAGAGGATCAGGATGATAGTAATTGACTGAAAAAGGACATAGATAATTAGAATAGACAGAGGATCAGGATGATAGTAATTGACTGAAACAGGACATAGATAATTAGAATGGACAGAGGATCAGGATGATAGTAATTGACTGAAAAAGGACAGAGATAATTAGAATAGACAGAGGATCAGGATGATAGTAATTGACTGAAACAGGACATAGATAATTAGAATGGACAGAGGATCAGGATGATAGTAATTGACTGAAACAGGACATAGATAATTAGAATAGACAGAGGATCAGGATGATAGTAATTGACTGAAACAGGACATTGATAATTAGATTAGACAGAGGATCAGGATGATAGTAATTGACTGAAAAAGGACATAGATAATTAGAATAGACAGAGGATCAGGATGATAGTAATTGACTGAAACAGGACATAGATAATTAGAATAGACAGAGGATCAGGATGATAGTAATTGACTGAAACAGGACATAGATAATTAGAATGTTCAGAGGATCAGGATGATATTAATTGACTGAAAAAGGACAGAGATAATTAGAATAGACAGAGGATCAGGATGATAGTAATTGACTGAAACAGGACATTGATAATTAGATTAGACAGAGGATCAGGATGATAGTAATTGACTGAAAAAGGACATAGATAATTAGAATAGACAGAGGATCAGGATGATAGTAATTGACTGAAACAGGACATAGATAATTAGAATGGACAGAGGATCAGGATGATAGTAATTGACTGAAACAGGACATAGATAAATAGAATGGACAGTGTATCAGAATGATAGTAATTGACTGAAAAAGGACAGAGATAATTAGAATAGACAGAGGATCAGGATGACAGTAATTGACTGAAACAGGACATAGATAATTAGAATGGACAGAGGATCAGGATGATATTAATTGACTGAAAAAGGACAGAGATAATTAGAATGGACAGAGGATCAGGATGATAGTAATTGACTGAAACAGGACATAGATAATTAGAATAGACAGAGGATCAGGATGATAGTAATTGACTGAAACAGGACATTGATAATTAGAATAGACAGAGGATCAGGATGATAGTATTTGACTGAAAAAGGACAGAGATAATTAGAATGGACAGAGGATCAGGATGATAGTAATTGACTGAAACAGGACATAGATAATTAGAATGTTCAGAGGATCAGGATGATATTAATTGACTGAAACAGGACATAGATAATTAGAATAGACAGAGGATCAGGATGATAGTAATTGACTGAAACAGGACATAGATAATTAGAATAGACAGAGGATCAGGATGATAGTAATTGACTGAAAAAGGACATAGATAATTACAATAGACAGAGGATCAGGATGATAGTAATTGACTGAAACAGGACATAGATAATTAGAATGGACAGAGGATCAGGATGATAGTAATTGACTGAAACAGGACATAGATAATTAGAATGGACAGAGGATCAGGATGATAGTAATTGACTGAAACAGGACATAGATAAGTAGAATGGACAGAGGATCAGGATGATAGTAATTGACTGAAACAGTACATAGATAATTAGAATAGACAGAGGATCAGGATGATAGTAATTGACTGAAACAGGACATAGATAATTAGAATGTTCAGAGGATCAGGATGATATTAATTGACTGAAACAGGACATAGATAATTAGAATGGACAGAGGATCAGGATGATAGTAATTGACTGAAACAGGACATAGATAATTAGAATAGACAGAGGATCAGGATGATATTAATTGACTGAAAAAGGACATAGATAATTAGAATGGACAGAGGATCAGGATGATAGTAATTGACTGAAACAGTACATAGATAATTAGAATAGACAGAGGATCAGGATGATAGTAATTGACTGAAACAGGACATTGATAATTAGATTAGACAGAGGATCAGGATGATAGTAATTGACTGAAAAAGGACATAGATAATTAGAATAGACAGAGGATCAGGATGATAGTAATTGACTGAAACAGGACATAGATAATTAGAATGGACAGAGGATCAGGATGATAGTAATTGACTGAAACAGGACATAGATAATTAGAATAGACAGAGGATCAGGATGATAGTAATTGACTGAAAAAGGACAGAGATAATTAGAATAGACAGAGGATCAGGATGATAGTAATTGACTGAAAAAGGGCAGAGATAATTAGAATAGACAGAGGATCAGGATGATAGTAATTGACTGAAACAGGACATAGATAATTAGAATAGACAGAGGATCAGGATGATAGTAATTGACTGAAACAGGACATAGATAATTAGAATAGACAGAGGATCAGGATGATAGTAATTGACTGAAACAGGACATAGATAATTAGAATGGACAGAGGATCAGGATGATAGTAATTGACTGAAACAGGACATAGATAATTAGAATAGACAGAGGATCAGGATGATAGTAATTGACTGAAACAGGACATTGATAATTAGATTAGACAGAGGATCAGGATGATAGTAATTGACTGAAAAAGGACATAGATAATTAGAATAGACAGAGGATCAGGATGATAGTAATTGACTGAAACAGGACATAGATAATTAGAATAGACAGAGGATCAGGATGATAGTAATTGACTGAAACAGGACATAGATAATTAGAATGTTCAGAGGATCAGGATGATATTAATTGACTGAAAAAGGACACAGATAATTAGAATAGACAGAGGATCAGGATGATAGTAATTGACTGAAACAGGACATTGATAATTAGATTAGACAGAGGATCAGGATGATAGTAATTGACTGAAAAAGGACAGAGATAATTAGAATGGACAGAGGATCAGGATGATAGTAATTGACTGAAACAGGACATAGATAATTAGAATGGACAGAGGATCAGGATGATAGTAATTGACTGAAACAGGACATTGATAATTAGAATAGACAGAGGATCAGGATGATAGTATTTGACTGAAAAAGGACAGAGATAATTAGAATGGACAGAGGATCAGGATGATAGTAATTGACTGAAACAGGACATAGATAATTAGAATGTTCAGAGGATCAGGATGATATTAATTGACTGAAACAGGACATAGATAATTAGAATAGACAGAGGATCAGGATGATAGTAATTGACTGAAACAGGACATAGATAATTAGAATAGACAGAGGATCAGGATGATAGTAATTGACTGAAACAGGACATAGATAATTAGAATAGACAGAGGATCAGGATGATAGTAATTGACTGAAACAGGACATAGATAATTAGAATGGACAGAGGATCAGGATGATAGTAATTGACTGAAACAGGACATAGATAATTAGAATAGACAGAGGATCAGGATGATATTAATTGACTGAAACAGGACATAGATAATTAGAATAGACAGAGGATCAGGATGATATTAATTGACTGAAAAAGGACATAGATAATTAGAATAGACAGAGGATCAGGATGATAGTAATTGACTGAAACAGGACATAGATAATTAGAATGGACAGAGGATCAGGATGATAGTAATTGACTGAAACAGGACATAGATAATTAGAATGGACAGAGGATCAGGATGATAGTAATTGACTGAAACAGGACATAGATAAGTAGAATGGACAGAGGATCAGGATGATAGTAATTGACTGAAACAGTACATAGATAATTAGAATAGACAGAGGATCAGGATGATAGTAATTGACTGAAACAGGACATAGATAATTAGAATGTTCAGAGGATCAGGATGATATTAATTGACTGAAACAGGACATAGATAATTAGAATGGACAGAGGATCAGGATGATAGTAATTGACTGAAACAGGACATAGATAATTAGAATAGACAGAGGATCAGGATGATATTAATTGACTGAAAAAGGACATAGATAATTAGAATGGACAGAGGATCAGGATGATAGTAATTGACTGAAACAGTACATAGATAATTAGAATAGACAGAGGATCAGGATGATAGTAATTGACTGAAACAGGACATTGATAATTAGATTAGACAGAGGATCAGGATGATAGTAATTGACTGAAAAAGGACATAGATAATTAGAATAGACAGAGGATCAGGATGATAGTAATTGACTGAAACAGGACATAGATAATTAGAATGGACAGAGGATCAGGATGATAGTAATTGACTGAAACAGGACATAGATAATTAGAATAGACAGAGGATCAGGATGATAGTAATTGACTGAAAAAGGACAGAGATAATTAGAATAGACAGAGGATCAGGATGATAGTAATTGACTGAAAAAGGGGTGCGATAATTAGAATAGACAGAGGATCAGGATGATAGTAATTGACTGAAACAGGACATAGATAATTAGAATAGACAGCGGATCAGGATGATAGTAATTGACTGAAACAGGACATAGATAATTAGAATAGACAGAGGATCAGGATGATAGTAATTGACTGAAACAGGACATAGATAATTAGAATAGACAGAGGATCAGGATGATAGTAATTGACTGAAAAAGGACAGAGATAATTAGAATAGACAGAGGATCAGGATAATAGTAATTGACTGAAAAAGGACAGAGATAATTAGAATAGACAGAGGATCAGGATGATAGTAATTGACTGAAAAAGGACATAGATAATTAGAATAGACAGAGGATCAGGATGATAGTAATTGACTGAAACAGGACATTGATAATTAGATTAGACAGAGGATCAGGATGATAGTAATTGACTGAAAAAGGACATAGATAATTAGAATAGACAGAGGATCAGGATGATAGTAATTGACTGAAACAGGACATAGATAATTAGAATAGACAGAGGATCAGGATGATAGTAATTGACTGAAAAAGGACATAGATAATTAGAATAGACAGAGGATCAGGATGATAGTAATTGACTGAAACAGGACATTGATAATTAGATTAGACAGAGGATCAGGATGATAGTAATTGACTGAAAAAGGACATAGATAATTAGAATAGACAGAGGATCAGGATGATAGTAATTGACTGAAACAGGACATAGATAATTAGAATAGACAGAGGATCAGGATGATAGTAATTGACTGAAACAGGACATAGATAATTAGAATGTTCAGAGGATCAGGATGATATTAATTGACTGAAAAAGGACACAGATAATTAGAATAGACAGAGGATCAGGATGATAGTAATTGACTGAAACAGGACATTGATAATTAGATTAGACAGAGGATCAGGATGATAGTAATTGACTGAAAAAGGACATAGATAATTAGAATAGACAGAGGATCAGGATGATAGTAATTGACTGAAACAGGACATAGATAATTAGAATGGACAGAGGATCAGGATGATAGTAATTGACTGAAACAGGACATAGATAATTAGAATGGACAGTGTATCAGAATGATAGTAATTGACTGAAAAAGGACAGAGATAATTAGAATAGACAGAGGATCAGGATGATAGTAATTGACTGAAACAGGACATAGATAATTAGAATGGACAGAGGATCAGGATGATAGTAATTGACTGAAACAGGACATAGATAATTAGAATAGACAGAGGATCAGGATGATAGTAATTGACTGAAACAGGACATTGATAATTAGAATAGACAGAGGATCAGGATGATAGTATTTGACTGAAAAAGGACAGAGATAATTAGAATGGACAGAGGATCAGGATGATAGTAATTGACTGAAACAGGACATAGATAATTAGAATGTTCAGAGGATCAGGATGATATTAATTGACTGAAACAGGACATAGATAATTAGAATAGACAGAGGATCAGGATGATAGTAATTGACTGAAACAGGACAGAGATACTTAGAATAGACAGAGGATCAGGATGATAGTAATTGACTGAAACAGGACATAGATAATTAGAATAGATAGAGAGTCAGGATGATAGTAATTGACTGAAACAGGACATAGATAATTAGAATGGACAGAGGATCAGGATGATAGTATTTGACTGAAAAAGGACAGAGATAATTAGAATGGACAGAGGATCAGGATGATATTAATTGACTGAAACAGGACATAGATAATTAGAATGTTCAGAGGATCAGGATGATAGTAATTGACTGAAACAGGACATAGATAATTAGAATGGACAGAGGATCAGGATGATAGTATTTGACTGAAAAAGGACAGAGATAATTAGAATGGACAGAGGATCAGGATGATAGTAATTGACTGAAACAGGACATAGATAATTAGAATAGACAGAGGATCAGGATGATTGTAATTGACTGAAAAAGGACATAGATGATTAGAATGTTCAGAGGATCAGGATGATAGTAATTGACTGAAACAGGACATAGATAATTAGAATAGACAGAGGATCAGGATGATTGTAATTGACTGAAACAGGACATAGATAATTAGAATAGACAGAGGATCAGGATGATAGTAATTGACTGAAAAAGGACATAGATGATTAGAATGTTCAGAGGATCAGGATGATAGTAATTGACTGAAACAGGACATAGATAATTAGAATAGACAGAGGATCAGGATTATTGTAATTGACTGAAACAGGACATATATAATTAGAATAGACAGAGGATCAGGATGATAGTAATTGACTGAAACAGGACATAGATAATTAGAGTGTTCAGAGGATCAGGATGATAGTAATTGACTGAAACAGGACACAGATAATTAGAATAGACAGAGGATCAGGATGATATTAATTGACTGAAAAAGGACATAGATAATTAGAATAGACAGAGGATCAGGATGATAGTAATTGACTGAAACAGGACATAGATAATTAGAATGTTCAGAGGATCAGGATGATAGTAATTGACTGAAACAGGACATAGATAATTAGAATGGACAGAGGATCAGGATGATAGTAATTGACTGAAACAGGACATAGATAATTAGAATGGACAGAGGATCAGGATGATAGTAATTGACTGAAACAGGACATAGATAATTAGAATGGACAGAGGATCAGGATGATAGTAATTGACTGAAACAGGACATAGATAATTAGAATGTTCAGAGGATCAGGATGTTAGTAATTGACTGAAATAGGACACAGATAATTAGAATGGACAGAGGATCAGGATGATAGTAATTGACTGAAACAGGACATAGATAATTAGAATAGACAGAGGATCAGGATGATAGTAATTGACTGAAACAGGACATAGATAATTAGAATGTTCAGAGGATCAGGATGATATTAATTGACTGAAAAAGGACACAGATAATTAGAATAGACAGAGGATCAGGATGATAGTAATTGACTGAAACAGGACATTGATAATTAGATTAGACAAAGGATCCCGATGATAGTAATTGACTGAAAAAGGACATAGATAATTAGAATAGACAGAGGATCAGGATGATAGTAATTGACTGAAACAGGACATAGATAATTAGAATGGACAGAGGATCAGGATGATAGTAATTGACTGAAACAGGACATAGATAATTAGAATGGACAGTGTATCAGAATGATAGTAATTGACTGAAAAAGGACAGAGATAAATAGAATAGACAGAGGATCAGGATGATAGTAATTGACTGAAACAGGACATAGATAATTAGAATGGACAGAGGATCAGGATGATATTAATTGACTGAAAAAGGACAGAGATAATTAGAATGGACAGAGGATCAGGATGATAGTAATTGACTGAAACAGGACATAGATAATTAGAATAGACAGAGGATCAGGATGATAGTAATTGACTGAAACAGGACATTGATAATTAGAATAGACAGAGGATCAGGATGATAGTATTTGACTGAAAAAGGACAGAGATAATTAGAATGGACAGAGGATCAGGATGATAGTAATTGACTGAAACAGGACATAGATAATTAGAATGTTCAGAGGATCAGGATGATATTAATTGACTGAAACAGGACATAGATAATTAGAATAGACAGAGGATCAGGATGATAGTAATTGACTGAAACAGGACATAGATAATTAGAATAGACAGAGGATCAGGATGATAGTAATTGACTGAAACAGGACATAGATAATTAGAATAGATAGAGAGTCAGGATGATAGTAATTGACTGAAACAGGACATAGATAATTAGAATGGACAGAGGATCAGGATGATAGTATTTGACTGAAAAAGGACAGAGATAATTAGAATGGACAGAGGATCAGGATGATATTAATTGACTGAAACAGGACATAGATAATTAGAATGTTCAGAGGATCAGGATGATAGTAATTGACTGAAACAGGACATAGATAATTAGAATGGACAGAGGATCAGGATGATAGTATTTGACTGAAAAAGGACAGAGATAATTAGAATGGACAGAGGATCAGGATGATAGTAATTGACTGAAACAGGACATAGACAATTAGAATAGACAGAGGATCAGGATGATTGTAATTGACTGAAAAAGGACATAGATGATTAGAATGTTCAGAGGATCAGGATGATAGTAATTGACTGAAACAGGACATAGATAATTAGAATAGACAGAGGATCAGGATGATTGTAATTGACTGAAA
Source organism: Heterodontus francisci (assembly GCF_036365525.1). NCBI lineage: Eukaryota > Metazoa > Chordata > Chondrichthyes > Heterodontiformes > Heterodontidae > Heterodontus > Heterodontus francisci. The sequence continues at coordinate 1,742,504 of NW_027140520.1, forward strand.
CAGGACATAGATAATTAGAATAGACAGAGGATCAGGATGATAGTAATTGACTGAAAAAGGACATAGATGATTAGAATGTTCAGAGGATCAGGATGATAGTAATTGACTGAAACAGGACATAGATAATTAGAATAGACAGAGGATCAGGATGATTGTAATTGACTGAAACAGGACATATATAATTAGAATAGACAGAGGATCAGGATGATAGTAATTGACTGAAACAGGACATAGATAATTAGAGTGTTCAGAGGATCAGGATGATAGTAATTGACTGAAACAGGACACAGATAATTAGAATAGACAGAGGATCAGGATGATATTAATTGACTGAAAAAGGACATAGATAATTAGAATAGACAGAGGATCAGGATGATAGTAATTGACTGAAACAGGACATAGATAATTAGAATGTTCAGAGGATCAGGATGATAGTAATTGACTGAAACAGGACATAGATAATTAGAATGGACAGAGGATCAGGATGATAGTAATTGACTGAAACAGGACATAGATAATTAGAATGTTCAGAGGATCAGGATGATAGTAATTGACTGAAATAGGACACAGATAATTAGAATGGACAGAGGATCAGGATGATATTAATTGACTGAAACAGGACATAGATAATTAGAATGTTCAGAGGATCAGGATGATAGTAATTGACTGAAACAGGGCATAGATAATTAGAATAGACAGAGGATCAGGATGATAGTAATTGACTGAAACAGGACATAGATAATTAGAATGGACAGAGGATCAGGATGATATTAATTGACTGAAACAGGACATAGATAATTAGAATGTTCAGAGGATCAGGATGATAGTAATTGACTGAAACAGGGCATAGATAATTAGAATGTTCAGAGGATCAGGATGATAGTAATTGACTGAAACAGGGCATAGATAATTAGAATAGACAGAGGATCAGGATGATAGTAATTGACTGAAACAGGACATAGATAATTAGAATGGACAGAGGATCAGGATGATATTAATTGACTGAAACAGGACATAGATAATTAGAATGTTCAGAGGATCAGGATGATAGTAATTGACTGAAATAGGACACAGATAATTAGAATGGACAGAGGATCAGGATGATATTAATTGACTGAAACAGGACATAGATAATTAGAATGTTCAGAGGATCAGGATGATAGTAATTGACTGAAACAGGGCATAGATAATTAGAATAGACAGAGGATCAGGATGATAGTAATTGACTGAAACAGGACATAGATAATTAGAATAGACACAAGATCAGGATGATAGTAATTGACTGAAACAGGGCATAGATAATTAGAATAGACAGAGGATCAGGATGATAGTAATTGACTGAAACAGGACATAGATAATTAGAATGGACAGAGGATCAGGATGATAGTAATTGACTGAAACAGGACATAGATAATTAGAATGTTCAGAGGATCAGGATGATATTAATTGACTGAAACAGGACATAGATAATTAGAATAGACAGAGTATCAGGATGATAGTAATTGACTGAAAAAGGACATAGATGATTAGAATGTTCAGAGGATCAGGATGATAGTAATTGACTGAAACAGAACATAGATAATTAGAATAGACAGAGGATCAGGATGATAGTAATTGACTGAAACAGGACATAGATAATTAGAATAGATAGAGGATCAGGATGATAGAAATTGACTGAAACAGGACATAGATAATTAGAATAGACAGAGGATCAGGATGATAGTAATTGACTGAAACAGGACATAGATAATTAGAATGTTCAGAGGATCAGGATGATATTAATTGACTGAAACAGGACATAGTTAATTAGAATAGATAGAGGATCAGGATGATAGTAATTGACTGAAACAGGACAGAGATAATTAGAATAGACAGAGGATCAGGATGATAGTAATTGACTGAAACAGGACACAGATAATTAGAATAGACAGAGGATCAGGATGATAGTAATTGACTGAAACAGGACATAGATAATTAGAATGGACAGAGGATCAGGATGATATTAATTGACTGAAAAAGGACACAGATAATTAGAATGGACAGAGGATCAGGATGATAGTAATTGACTGAAACAGGACATAGATAATTAGAATAGACAGAGGATCAGGATGATAGTAATTGACTGAAACAGGACATAGATAATTAGAATAGACAGAGGATCAGGATGATAGTAATTGACTGAAACAGGACATAGATAATTAGAATGTTCAGAGGATCAGGATGATAGTAATTGACTGAAACAGGACATAGATAATTAGAATAGACAGAGGATCAGGATGATAGTAATTGACTGAAACAGGACATAGATAATTAGAATAGACAGAGGATCAGGATGATAGTAATTGACTGAAACAGGACATAGATAATTAGAATGTTCAGAGGATCAGGATGATATTAATTGACTGAAACAGGGCATAGATAATTAGAATAGACAGAGGATCAGGATGATAGTAATTGACTGAAACAGGACATAGATAATTAGAATAGACAGAGGATCAGGATGATAGTAATTGACTGAAACAGGACATAGATAATTAGAATGTTCAGAGGATCAGGATGATATTAATTGACTGAAACAGGACATAGATAATTAGAATAGACAGAGGATCAGGATGATAGTAATTGACTGAAACAGGACATAGATAATTAGAATAGACAGAGGATCAGGATGATAGTAATTGACTGAAACAGGACATAGATAATTAGAATAGACAGAGGATCAGGATGATAGTAATTGACTGAAACAGGACATAGATAATTAGAATGTTCAGAGGATCAGGATGATATTAATTGACTGAAACAGGACACAGATAATTAGAATAGACAGACGATCAGGATGATAGTAATTGACTGAAACAGGACACAGATAATTAGAATAGACAGAGGATCAGGATGATAGTAATTGACTGAAACAGGACACAGATAATTAGAATAGACAGAGGATCAGGATGATAGTAATTGACTGAAACAGGACATAGATAATTAGAATGCTCAGAGGATCAGGATGATATTAATTGACTGAAACAGGACATAGATAATTAGAATAGACAGAGGATCAGGATGATAGTAATTGACTGAAACAGGACACAGATAATTAGAATGGACAGAGGATCAGGATGATAGTAATTGACTGAAACAGGACACAGATAATTAGAATAGACAGAGGATCAGGATGATAGTAATTGACTGAAACAGGACATAGATAATTAGAATGGACAGAGGATCAGGATGATAGTAATTGACTGAAACAGGACATAGATAATTAGAATAGACAGAGGATCAGGATGATAGTAATTGACTGAAACAGTACACAGATAATTAGAATGGACAGAGGATCAGGATGACAGTAATTGACTGAAACAGGACACAGATAATTAGAATAGACAGAGTATCAGGATGATAGTAATTGACTGAAACAGGACATAGATAATTAGAATGTTCAGAGGATCAGGATGATATTAATTGACTGAAACAGGACATAGATAATTAGAATAGACAGAGGATCAGGATGATAGTAATTGACTGAAACAGGACATAGATAATTAGAATAGACAGAGGATCAGGATGATAGTAATTGACTGAAACAGGACATAGATAATTAGAATAGACAGAGGATCAGGATGATAGTAATTGACTGAAACAGGACATAGATAATTAGAATGTTCAGAGGATCAGGATGATATTAATTGACTGAAACAGGACACAGATAATTAGAATAGACAGACGATCAGGATGATAGTAATTGACTGAAACAGGACACAGATAATTAGATTAGACAGAGGATCAGGATGATAGTAATTGACTGAAACAGGACATAGATAATTAGAATGCTCAGAGGATCAGGATGATATTAATTGACTGAAACAGGACATAGATAATTAGAATAGACAGAGGATCAGGATGATAGTAATTGACTGAAACAGGACACAGATAATTAGAATGGACAGAGGATCAGGATGATAGTAATTGACTGAAACAGGACACAGAAAATTAGAATAGACAGAGGATCAGGATGATAGTAATTGACTGAAACAGGACATAGATAATTAGAATGGACAGAGGATCAGGATGATAGTAATTGACTGAAACAGGACATAGATAATTAGAATAGACAGAGGATCAGGATGATAGTAATTGACTGAAACAGTACACAGATAATTAGAATGGACAGAGGATCAGGATGACAGTAATTGACTGAAACAGGACACAGATAATTAGAATAGACAGAGTATCAGGATGATAGTAATTGACTGAAACAGGACATAGATAATTAGAATGTTCGGAGGATCAGGATGATATTAATTGACTGAAACAGGACATAGATAATTAGAATAGACAGAGGATCAGGATGATAGTAATTGACTGAAACAGGACACAGATAATTAGAATGGACAGAGGATCAGGATGATAGTAATTGACTGAAACAGGACATAGATAATTAGAATGTTCAGAGGATCAGGATGATATTAATTCACTGAAACAGGACATAGATAATTAGAATAGACAGAGGATCAGGATGATAGTAATTGACTGAAACAGGACATAGATAATTAGAATAGACAGAGGATCAGGATGATAGTAATTGACTGAAAAAGGACAGAGATAATTAGAATAGACAGAGGATCAGGATGATAGTAATTGACTGAAAAAGGACATAGATAATTAGAATAGACAGAGGATCAGGATGATAGTAATTGACTGAAACAGGACATAGATAATTAGAATAGACAGAGGATCAGGATGATAGTAATTGACTGAAACAGGACATAGATAATTAGAATGTTCAGAGGATCAGGATGATATTAATTGACTGAAACAGGACACAGATAATTAGAATAGACAGAGGATCAGGATGATAGTAATTGACTGAAGCAGGACATAGATAATTAGAATAGACAGAGGATCAGGATGATAGTAATTGACTGAAACAGGACATAGATAATTAGAATAGATAGAGAGTCAGGATGATAGTAATTGACTGAAACAGGACATAGATAATTAGAATGGACAGAGGATCAGGATGATAGTATTTGACTGAAAAAGGACAGAGATAATTAGAATGGACAGAGGATCAGGATGATAGTATTTGACTGAAACAGGACATAGATAATTAGAATGTTCAGAGGATCAGGATGATAGTAATTGACTGAAACAGGACATAGATAATTAGAATGGACAGAGGATCAGGATGATAGTAATTGACTGAAACAGGACATAGATAATTAGAATGGACAGAGGATCAGGATGACAGTATTTGACTGAAAAAGGACAGAGATAATTAGAATGGACAGAGGATCAGGATGATAGTATTTGACTGAAACAGGACATAGATAATTAGAATGTTCAGAGGATCAGGATGATAGTAATTGACTGAAACAGGACATAGATAATTAGAATGGACAGAGGATCAGGATGATAGTAATTGACTGAAACAGGACACAGATAATTAGAATAGACAGAGGATCAGGATGATAGTAATTGACTGAAACAGGACATAGATAATTAGAATGGACAGAGGATCAGGATGATAGTATTTGACTGAAAAAGGACAGAGATAATTAGAATGGACAGAGGATCAGGATGATAGTAATTGACTGAAACAGGACATAGATAATTAGAATAGACAGAGGATCAGGATGATTGTAATTGACTGAAAAAGGACATAGATGATTAGAATGTTCAGAGGATCAGGATGATAGTAATTGACTGAAACAGGACATAGATAATTAGAATAGACAGAGGATCAGGATGATTGAAATTGACTGAAACAGGACATAGATAATTAGAATAGACAGAGGATCAGGATGATAGTAATTGACTGAAAAAGGACATAGATGATTAGAATGTTCAGAGGATCAGGATGATAGTAATTGACTGAAACAGGACATAGAGAATTAGAATAGATAGAGAGTCAGGATGATAGTAATTGACTGAAACAGGACATAGATAATTAGAATGGACAGAGGATCAGGATGATAGTATTTGACTGAAAAAGGACAGAGATAATTAGAATGGACAGAGGATCAGGATGATAGTATTTGACTGAAACAGGACATAGATAATTAGAATGTTCAGAGGATCAGGATGATAGTAATTGACTGAAACAGGACATAGATAATTAGAATGGACAGAGGATCAGGATGATAGTAATTGACTGAAACAGGACATAGATAATTAGAATGGACAGAGGATCAGGATGATAGTATTTGACTGAAAAAGGACAGAGATAATTAGAATGGACAGAGGATCAGGATGAGAGTATTTGACTGAAACAGGACATAGATAATTAGAATGTTCAGAGGATCAGGATGATAGTAATTGACTGAAACAGGACATAGATAATTAGAATGGACAGAGGATCAGGATGATAGTAATTGACTGAAACAGGACATTGATAATTAGAATAGACAGAGGATCAGGATGATAGTAATTGACTGAAACAGGACATAGATAATTAGAATGGACAGAGGATCAGGATGATAGTATTTGACTGAAAAAGGACAGAGATAATTAGAATGGACAGAGGATCAGGATGATAGTTATTGACTGAAACAGGACATAGATAATTAGAATAGACAGAGGATCAGGATGATTGTAATTGACTGAAAAAGGACATAGATGATTAGAATGTTCAGAGGATCAGGATGATATTAATTGACTGAAACAGGACATAGATAATTAGAATAGACAGAGGATCAGGATGATAGTAATTGACTGAAACAGGACATAGATAATTAGAATAGACAGAGGATCAGGATGATAGTAATTGACTGAAACAGGACATAGATAATTAGAATGTTCAGAGGATCAGGATGATATTAATTGACTGAAACAGGACATAGATAATTAGAATAGACAGAGGATCAGGATGATAGTAATTGACTGAAACAGGACATAGATAATTAGAATAGACAGAGGATCAGGATGATAGTAATTGACTGAAACAGGACATAGATAATTAGAATAGACAGAGGATCAGGATGATAGTAATTGACTGAAACAGGACATAGATAATTAGAATGTTCAGAGGATCAGGATGATAGTAATTGACTGAAAAAGGACATAGATAATTAGAATAGACAGAGGATCAGGATGATAGTAATTGACTGAAACAGGACACAGATAATTAGAATAGACAGAGGATCAGGATGATAGTAATTGACTGAAACAGGACACAGATAATTAGAATAGACAGAGGATCAGGATGATAGTAATTGACTGAAACAGGACATAGATAATTAGAATGTTCAGAGGATCAGGATGATATTAATTGACTGAAACAGGACATAGATAATTAGAATAGACAGAGGATCAGGATGATAGTAATTGACTGAAACAGGACACAGATAATTAGAATGGACAGAGGATCAGGATGATAGTAATTGACTGAAACAGGACACAGATAATTAGAATAGACAGAGGATCAGGATGATAGTAATTGACTGAAACAGGACATAGATAATTAGAATGGACAGAGGATCAGGATGATAGTAATTGACTGAAACAGGACATAGATAATTAGAATAGACAGAGGATCAGGATGATAGTAATTGACTGAAACAGGACACAGATAATTAGAATGGACAGAGGATCAGGATGATAGTAATTGACTGAAACAGGACACAGATAATTAGAATAGACAGAGGATCAGGATGATAGTAATTGACTGAAACAGGACATAGATAATTAGAATGTTCAGAGGATCAGGATGATATTAATTGACTGAAACAGGACATAGATAATTGGAATAGACAGAGGATCAGGATGATAGTAATTGACTGAAACAGGACACAGATAATTAGAATGGACAGAGGATCAGGATGATAGTAATTGACTGAAACAGGACATAGATAATTAGAATGTTCAGAGGATCAGGATGATATTAATTGACTGAAACAGGACATAGATAATTAGAATAGACAGAGGATCAGGATGATAGTAATTGACTGAAACAGGACATAGATAATTAGAATAGACAGAGGATCAGGATGATAGTAATTGACTGAAAAAGGACAGAGATAATTAGAATAGACAGAGGATCAGGATGATAGTAATTGACTGAAAAAGGACAGAGATAATTAGAATAGACAGAGGATCAGGATGATAGTAATTGACTGAAACAGGACATAGATAATTAGAATGGACAGAGGATCAGGATGATAGTAATTGACTGAAACAGGACATAGATAATTAGAATAGACAGAGGATCAGGATGATAGTAATTGACTGAAACAGGACATTGATAATTAGATAAGACAGAGGATCAGGATGATCGTAATTGACTGAAAAAGGACATAGATAATTAGAATAGACAGAGGATCAGGATGATAGTAATTGACTGAAACAGGACATAGATAATTAGAATAGACAGAGGATCAGGATGATAGTAATTGACTGAAACAGGACATAGATAATTAGAATGTTCAGAGGATCAGGATGATATTAATTGACTGAAACAGGACACAGATAATTAGAATAGACAGAGGATCAGGATGATAGTAATTGACTGAAACAGGACATTGATAATTAGATCAGACAGAGGATCAGGATGATAGTAATTGACTGAAAAAGGACATAGATAATTAGAATAGACAGAGGATCAGGATGATAGTAATTGACTGAAACAGGACATAGATAATTAGAATGGACAGAGGATCAGGATGATAGTAATTGACTGAAATAGGACATAGATAATTAGAATGGACAGTGTATCAGGATGATAGTAATTGACTGAAAAAGGACAGAGATAATTAGAATAGACAGAGGATCAGGATGATAGTAATTGACTGAAACAGGACATAGATAATTATAATGGACAGAGGATCAGGATGATATTAATTGACTGAAAAAGGACAGAGATAATTAGAATGGACAGAGGATCAGGATGATAGTAATTGACTGAAACAGGACATAGATAATTAGAATAGACAGAGGATCAGGATGATAGTAATTGACTGAAACAGGACATTTATAATTAGAATAGACAGAGGATCAGGATGATAGTATTTGACTGAAAAAGGACAGAGATAATTAGAATGGACAGAGGATCAGGATGATAGTAATTGACTGAAACAGGACATAGATAATTAGAATGTTCAGAGGATCAGGATGATATTAATTGACTGAAACAGGACACAGATAATTAGAATAGACAGAGGATCAGGATGATAGTAATTGACTGAAGCAGGACATAGATAATTTGAATAGACAGAGGATCCGGATGATAGTAATTGACTGAAAAAGGACATAGATAATTAGAATAGATAGAGAGTCAGGATGATAGTAATTGACTGAAACAGGACATAGATAATTAGAATAGACAGAGGATCAGGATGATAGTAATTGACTGAAACAGGACATAGATAATTAGAATGGACAGAGGATCAGGATGATAGTAATTGACTGAAACAGGACATAGATAATTTGAATGTTCAGAGGATCAGGATGATAGTAATTGACTGAAACAGGACATAGATAATTAGAATGGACAGAGGATCAGGATGATAGTATTTGACTGAAAAAGGACAGAGATAATTAGAATGGACAGAGGATCAGGATGATATTAATTGACTGAAACAGGACATAGATAATTAGAATAGACAGAGGATCAGGATGATTGTAATTGACTGAAAAAGGACATAGATGATTAGAATGTTCAGAGGATCAGGATGATAGTAATTGACTGAAACAGGACATAGATAATTAGAATAGACAGAGGATCAGGATGATTGTAATTGACTGAAACAGGACATAGATAATTAGAATAGACAGAGGATCAGGATGATAGTAATTGACTGAAAAAGGACATAGATGATTAGAATGTTCAGAGGATCAGGATGATAGTAATTGACTGAAACAGGACATAGATAATTAGAATAGACAGAGGATCAGGATGATTGAAATTGAGTGAAACAGGACATATATAATTAGAATAGACAGAGGATCAGGATGATAGTAATTGACTGAAACAGGACATAGATAATTAGAGTGTTCAGAGGATCAGGATGATAGTAATTGACTGAAACAGGACACAGATAATTAGAATAGACAGAGGATCAGGATGATATTAATTGACTGAAAAAGGACATAGATAATTAGAATAGACAGAGGATCAGGATGATAGTAATTGACTGAAACAGGACATAGATAATTAGAATGTTCAGAGGATCAGGATGATAGTAATTGACTGAAATAGGACATAGATAATTAGAATGGACAGTGTATCAGGATGATAGTAATTGACTGAAAAAGGACAGAGATAATTAGAATAGACAGAGGATCAGGATGATAGTAATTGACTGAAACAGGACATAGATAATTATAATGGACAGAGGATCAGGATGATATTAATTGACTGAAAAAGGACAGAGATAATTAGAATGGACAGAGGATCAGGATGATAGTAATTGACTGAAACAGGACATAGATAATTAGAATAGACAGAGGATCAGGATGATAGTAATTGACTGAAACAGGACATTGATAATTAGAATAGACAGAGGATCAGGATGATAGTATTTGACTGAAAAAGGACAGAGATAATTAGAATGGACAGAGGATCAGGATGATAGTAATTGACTGAAACAGGACATAGATAATTAGAATGTTCAGAGGATCAGGATGATATTAATTGACTGAAACAGGACACAGATAATTAGAATAGACAGAGGATCAGGATGATAGTAATTGAATGAAGCAGGACATAGATAATTAGAATAGACAGAGGATCCGGATGATAGTAATTGACTGAAAAAGGACATAGATAATTAGAATAGATAGAGAGTCAGGATGATAGTAATTGACTGAAACAGGACATAGATAATTAGAATAGACAGAGGATCAGGATGATAGTAATTGACTGAAACAGGACATAGATAATTAGAATGGACAGAGGATCAGGATGATAGTATTTGACTGAAAAAGGACAGATATAATTAGAATGGACAGAGGATCAGGATGATAGTAATTGACTGAAACAGGACATAGATAATTTGAATGTTCAGAGGATCAGGATGATAGTAATTGACTGAAACAGGACATAGATAATTAGAATGGACAGAGGATCAGGATGATAGTATTTGACTGAAAAAGGACAGAGATAATTAGAATGGACAGAGGATCAGGATGATAGTAATTGACTGAAACAGGACATAGATAATTAGAATAGACAGAGGATCAGGATGATTGTAATTGACTGAAAAAGGACATAGATGATTAGAATGTTCAGAGGATCAGGATGATAGTAATTGACTGAAACAGGACATAGATAATTAGAATAGACAGAGGATCAGGATGATTGTAATTGACTGAAACAGGACATAGATAATTAGAATAGACAGAGGATCAGGATGATAGTAATTGACTGAAAAAGGACATAGATGATTAGAATGTTCAGAGGATCAGGATGATAGTAATTGACTGAAACAGGACATAGATAATTAGAATAGACAGAGGATCAGGATGATTGAAATAGACTGAAACAGGACATATATAATTAGAATAGACAGAGGATCAGGATGATAGTAATTGACTGAAACAGGACATAGATAATTAGAGTGTTCAGAGGATCAGGATGATAGTAATTGACTGAAACAGGACACAGATAATTAGAATAGACAGAGGATCAGGATGATATTAATTGACTGAAAAAGGACATAGATAATTAGAATAGACAGAGGATCAGGATGATAGTAATTGACTGAAACAGGACATAGATAATTAGAATGTTCAGAGGATCAGGATGATAGTAATTGACTGAAACAGGACATAGATAATTAGAATGGACAGAGGATCAGGATGATAGTAATTGACTGAAACAGGACATAGATAATTAGAATTGACAGAGGATCAGGATGATATTAATTGACTGAAACAGGACATAGATAATTAGAATGGACAGAGGATCAGGATGATATTAATTGACTGAAACAGGACATCGATAATTAGAATGTTCAGAGGATCAGGATGATAGTAATTGACTGAAAAAGGACACAGATAATTAGAATGGACAGAGGATCAGGATGATATTAATTGACTGAAACAGGACATAGATAATTAGAATGTTCAGAGGATCAGGATGATAGTAATTGACTGAAACAGGGCATAGATAATTAGAATAGACAGAGGATCAGGATGATAGTAAATGACTGAAACAGGACATAGATAATTAGAATAGACACAAGATCAGGATGATAGTAATTGACTGAAACAGGGCATAGATAATTAGAATAGACAGAGGATCAGGATGATAGTAATTGACTGAAACAGGACATAGATAATTAGAATGGACAGAGGATCAGGATGATAGTAATTGACTGAAACAGGACATAGATAATTAGAATGTTCAGAGGATCAGGATGATATTAATTGACTGAAACAGGACATAGATAATTAGAATAGACAGAGGATCAGGATGATAGTAATTGACTGAAACAGGACATAGATAATTAGAATGTTCAGAGGATCAGGATGATAGTAATTGACTGAAAAAGGACATAGATGATTAGAATGTTCAGAGGATCAGGATGATAGTAATTGACTGAAACAGTACATAGATAATTAGAATGGACAGAGGATCAGGATGATAGTAATTGACTGAAACAGGACATAGATAATTAGAATAGATAGAGGATCAGGATGATAGTAATTGACTGAAACAGGACATAGATAATTAGAATAGACAGAGGATCAGGATGATATTAATTGACTGAAACAGGACATGGAGAATTAGAATGGACAGAGGATCAGGATGATAGCAATTGACTGAAAAAGGACATAGATGATTAGAATGTTCAGAGGATCAGGATGATACTAATTGACTGAAACAGTACATAGATAATTAGAATGGACAGAGGATCAGGATGATAGTAATTGACTGAAACAGGACATAGATAATTAGAATAGATAGAGGATCAGGATGATAGTAATTGACTGAAACAGGACATAGATAATTAGAATAGACAGAGGATCAGGATGATAGTAATTGACTGAAACAGGACATAGATAATTAGAATAGACAGAGGATCAGGATGATAGTAATTGACTGAAACAGGACATAGATAATTAGAATAGACAGAGGATCAGGATGATAGTAATTGACTGAAACAGGACATAGATAATTAGAATGGACAGAGGATCAGGATGATAGTAATTGACTGAAAAAGGACATAGATAATTAGAATAGACAGAGGATCAGGATGATAGTAATTGACTGAAACAGGACATTGATAATTAGAATAGACAGAGGATCAGGATGATAGGAATTGACTGAAACAGGACATAGATAATTAGAATAGACAGAGGATCAGGATGATAGTAATTGACTGAAACAGGACATAGATAATTAGAATAGACAGAGGATCAGTATGATAGTAATTGACTGAAACAGGACATAGATAATTAGAATGTTCAGAGGATCAGGATGATAGTAATTGACTGAAACTGGACATTGATAATTAGAATAGACAGAGGATCAGGATGATATTAATTGACTGAAACATGACACAGATAATTAGAATAGACAGAGGATCAGGATGATAGTAATTGACTGAAACAGGACATTGATAATTAGAATAGACAGAGGATCAGGATGATAGTAATTGACTGAAACAGGACATAGATAATTAGAATAGACAGAGGATCAGGATGATAGTAATTGACTGAAACAGGACATAGATAATTAGAATAGACAGAGGATCAGGATGATAGTAATTGACTGAAACAGGACATAGATAATTAGAATGGACAGAGGATCAGGATGATAGTAATTGACTGAAATAGGACATAGATAATTAGAATGGACAGTGTATCAGGATCATAGTAATTGACTGAAAAAGGACAGAGATAATTAGAATAGACAGAGGATCAGGATGATAGTAATTGACTGAAACAGGACATAGATAATTATAATGGACAGAGGATCAGGATGATAGTAATTGACTGAAACAGGACATAGATAATTAGAATAGACAGAGGATCAGGATGATAGTAATTGACTGAAACAGGACATTGATAATTAGAATAGACAGAGGATCAGGATGATAGTATTTGACTGAAAAAGGACAGAGATAATTAGAATGGACAGAGGATCAGGATGATAGTAATTGACTGAAACAGGACATAGATAATTAGAATGTTCAGAGGATCAGGATGATATTAATTGACTGAAACAGGACACAGATAATTAGAATAGACAGAGGATCAGGATGATAGTAATTGACTGAAGCAGGACATAGATAATTAGAATAGACAGAGGATCCGGATGATAGTAATTGACTGAAACAGGACATAGATAATTAGAATAGATAGAGAGTCAGGATGATAGTAATTGACTGAAACAGGACATAGATAATTAGAATAGACAGAGGATCAGGATGATAGTAATTGACTGAAACAGGACATAGATAATTAGAATGGACAGAGGATCAGGATGATAGTATTTGACTGAAAAAGGACAGAGATAATTAGAATGGACAGAGGATCAGGATGATAGTAATTGACTGAAACAGGACATAGATAATTAGAATGGACAGAGGATCAGGATGATAGTAATTGACTGAAATAGGACATAGGTAATTAGAATGGACAGTGTATCAGGATGATAGTAATTGACTGAAAAAGGACAGAGATAATTAGAATAGACAGAGGATCAGGAGTAATTGACTGAAACAGGACATAGATAATTATAATGGACAGAGGATCAGGATGATAGTAATTGACTGAAACAGGACATAGATAATTAGAATAGACAGAGGATCAGGATGATAGTAATTGACTGAAACAGGACATTGATAATTAGAATAGACAGAGGATCAGGATGATAGTATTTGACTGAAAAAGGACAGAGATAATTAGAATGGACAGAGGATCAGGATGATAGTAATTGACTGAAACAGGACATAGATAATTAGAATGTTCAGAGGATCAGGATGATATTAATTGACTGAAACAGGACACAGATAATTAGAATAGACAGAGGATCAGGATGATAGTAATTGACTGAAGCAGGACATAGATAATTAGAATAGACAGAGGATCCGGATGATAGTAATTGACTGAAACAGGACATAGATAATTAGAATAGATAGAGAGTCAGGATGATAGTAATTGACTGAAACAGGACATAGATAATTAGAATAGACAGAGGATCAGGATGATAGTAATTGACTGAAACAGGACATAGATAATTAGAATGGACAGAGGATCAGGATGATAGTATTTGACTGAAAAAGGACAGAGATAATTAGAATGGACAGAGGATCAGGATGATAGTAATTGACTGAAACAGGACATAGATAATTTGAATGTTCAGAGGATCAGGATGATAGTAATTGACTGAAACAGGACATAGATAATTAGAATGGACAGAGGATCAGGATGATAGTATTTGACTGAAAAAGGACAGAGATAATTAGAATGGACAGAGGATCAGGATGATAGTAATTGACTGAAACAGGACATAGATAATTAGAATAGACAGAGGATCAGGATGATTGTAATTGACTGAAAAAGGACATAGATGATTAGAATGTTCAGAGGATCAGGATGATAGTAATTGACTGAAACAGGACATAGATAATTAGAATAGACAGAGGATCAGGATGATTGTAATTGACTGAAACAGGACATAGATAATTAGAATAGACAGAGGATCAGGATGATAGTAATTGACTGAAAAAGGACATAGATGATTAGAATGTTCAGAGGATCAGGATGATAGTAATTGACTGAAACAGGACATAGATAATTAGAATAGACAGAGGATCAGGATGATTGAAATTGACTGAAACAGGACATATATAATTAGAATAGACAGAGGATCAGGATGATAGTAATTGACTGAAACAGGACATAGATAATTAGAGTGTTCAGAGGATCAGGATGATAGTAATTGACTGAAACAGGACACAGATAATTAGAATAGACAGAGGATCAGGATGATATTAATTGACTGAAAAAGGACATAGATAATTAGAATAGACAGAGGATCAGGATGATAGTAATTGACTGAAACAGGACATAGATAATTAGAATGTTCAGATGATCAGGATGATAGTAATTGACTGAAACAGGACATAGATAATTAGAATGGACAGAGGATCAGGATGATAGTAATTGACTGAAACAGGACATAGATAATTAGAATGGACAGAGGATCAGGATGATATTAATTGACTGAAACAGGACATAGATAATTAGAATGGACAGACGATCAGGATGATATTAATTGACTGAAACAGGACATCGATAATTAGAATGTTCAGAGGATCAGGATGATAGTAATTGACTGAAAAAGGACACAGATAATTAGAATGGACAGAGGATCAGGATGATATTAATTGACTGAAACAGGACATAGATAATTAGAATGTTCAGAGGATCAGGATGATAGTAATTGACTGAAACAGGGCATAGATAATTAGAATAGACAGAGGATCAGGATGATAGTAAATGACTGAAACAGGACATAGATAATTAGAATAGACACAAGATCAGGATGATAGTAATTGACTGAAACAGGGCATAGATAATTAGAATAGACAGAGGATCAGGATGATAGTAATTGACTGAAACAGGACATAGATAATTAGAATGGACAGAGGATCAGGATGATAGTAATTGACTGAAACAGGACATAGATAATTAGAATGTTCAGAGGATCAGGATGATATTAATTGACTGAAACAGGACATAGATAATTAGAATAGACAGAGGATCAGGATGATAGCAATTGACTGAAAAAGGACATAGATGATTAGAATGTTCAGAGGATCAGGATGATAGTAATTGACTGAAACAGGACATAGATAATTAGAATAGACAGAGGATCAGGATGATAGTAATTGACTGAAACAGGACATAGATAATTAGAATAGATAGAGGATCAGGATGATAGTAATTGACTGAAACAGGACATAGATAATTAGAATAGACAGAGGATCAGGATGATAGTAATTGACTGAAACAGGACATAGATAATTAGAATAGACAGAGGATCAGGATGATAGTAATTGACTGAAACAGGACATAGATAATTAGAATAGACAGAGGATCAGGATGATAGTAATTGACTGAAACAGGACATAGATAATTAGAATGGACAGAGGATCAGGATGATAGTAATTGACAGAAACAGGACATAGATAATTAGAATAGACAGAGGATCAGGATGATAGTAATTGACTGAAACAGGACATTGATAATTAGAATAGACAGAGGATCAGGATGATAGTAATTGACTGAAACAGGACATAGATAATTAGAATAGACAGAGGATCAGGATGATAGTAATTGACTGAAACAGGACATAGATAATTAGAATAGACAGAGGATCAGTATGATAGTAATTGACTGAAACAGGACATAGATAATTAGAATGTTCAGAGGATCAGGATGATAGTAATTGACTGAAACTGGACATTGATAATTAGAATAGACAGAGGATCAGGATGATATTAATTGACTGAAACATGACACAGATAATTAGAATAGACAGAGGATCAGGATGATAGTAATTGACTGAAACAGGACATTGATAATTAGAATAGACAGAGGATCAGGATGATAGTAATTGACTGAAACAGGACATAGATAATTAGAATAGACAGAGGATCAGGATGATAGTAATTGACTGAAACAGGACATAGATAATTAGAATAGACAGAGGATCAGGATGATAGTAATTGACTGAAACAGGACATAGATAATTAGAATAGACAGAGGATCAGGATGATAGTAATTGACAGAAAAAGGACATAGATAATTAGAATGTTCAGAGGATCAGGATGATAGTAATTGACTGAAACAGGACATAGATAATTAGAATGTTCAGAGGATCAGGATGATAGTAATTGACTGAAACAGGACATAGATAATTAGAATAGACAGAGGATCAGGACGATAGTAATTGACTGAAACAGGACATAGATAATTAGAATAGACAGAGGATCAGGATGATAGTAATTGACTGAAACAGGACATAGATAATTAGAATAGACAGAGGATCAGGATGATAATAATTGACTGAAACAGGACATAGATAATTAGAATGTTCAGAGGATCAGGATGATAGTAATTGACTGAAACAGGACATAGATAATTAGAATAGACAGAGGATCAGGATGATATTAATTGACTGAAACATGACACAGATAATTAGAATAGACAGAGGATCAGGATGATAGTAATTGACTGAAACAGGACATTGATAATTAGAATAGACAGAGGATCAGGATGATATTAATTGACTGAAAAAGGACATAGATAATTAGAATAGACAGAGGATCAGGATGATAGTAATTGACTGAAACATGACACAGATAATTAGAACAGACAGAGGATCAGGATGATATTAATTGACTGAAACAGGACATAGATAATTAGAATAGACAGAGGATCAGGATGATAGTAATTGACTGAAACAGGACATAGATAATTAGAATAGACAGAGGATCAGGATGATAGTAATTGACTGAAAAAGGACATAGATAATTAGAATGGACAGAGGATCAGGATGATAGTAATTGACTGAAAAAGGGCATAGATAATTAGAATGGACAGAGGATCAGGATGATAGTAATTGACTGAAACAGGACATAGATAATTAGAATAGACAGAGGATCAGGATGATAGTAATTGACTGAAACAGGACACAGATAATTAGAATAGACAGAGGATCAGGATGATAGTAATTGACTGAAACAGGACATAGATAATTAGAATGGACAGAGGATCAGGATGATAGTAATTGACTGAAACAGGACACAGATAATTAGAATAGACAGAGGATCAGGATGATATTAATTGACTGAAAAAGGACATAGATAATTAGAATAGACAGAGGATCAGGATGATAGTAATTGACTGAAACAGGACATAGATAATTAGAATAGACAGAGGATCAGGATGATAGTAATTGACTGAAACAGTACATAGATAATTAGAATGGACAGAGGATCAGGATGATAGTAATTGACTGAAAAAGGACATAGATAATTAGAATGGACAGAGGATCAGGATGATAGTAATTGACTGAAACAGGACATAGATAATTAGAATAGACAGAGGATCAGGATGATAGTAATTGACTGAAACAGGACATAGATAATTAGAATGGACAGAGGATCAGGATGATAGTAATTGACTGAAGCAGGACATAGATAATTAGAATGGACAGAGGATCAGGATGATAGTAATTGACTGAAACAGGACACAGATAATTAGAATAGACAGAGGATCAGGATGATATTAATTGACTGAAAAAGGACATAGATAATTAGAATAGACAGAGGATCAGGATGATAGTAATTGACTGAAACAGGGCACAGATAATTAGAATAGACAGAGGATCAGGATGATAGTAATTGACTGAAACAGGACATTGATAATTAGAATAGACAGAGGATCAGGATGATATTAATTGACTGAAAAAGGACATAGATAATTAGAATAGACAGAGGATCAGGATGATAGTAATTGACTGAAACAGGACATAGATAATTAGAATAGACAGAGGATCAGGATGATAGTAATTGACTGAAACAGGACATAGATAATTAGAATAGACAGAGGATCAGGATGATAGTAATTGACTGAAACAGTACATAGATAATTAGAATGGACAGAGGATCAGGATGATAGTAATTGACTGAAAAAGGACATAGATAATTAGAATGGACAGAGGATCAGGATGATAGTAATTGACTGAAACAGGACATAGATAATTAGAATAGACAGAGGATCAGGATGATAGTAATTGACTGAAAAAGGACATTGATAATTAGAATAGACAGAGGATCAGGATGATAGTAATTGACTGAAACAGGACATAGATAATTAGAATGGACAGAGGATCAGGATGATATTAATTGATTGAAAAAGGACATAGATAATTAGAATAGACAGAGGATCAGGATGATAGTAATTGACTGAAACATGACACAGATAATTAGAATAGACAGAGGATCAGGATGATAGTAATTGACTGAAACAGGACATAGATAATTAGAATGGACAGAGGATCAGGATGATAATAATTGACTGAAACATGACACAGATAATTAGAATAGACAGAGGATCAGGATGATAGTAATTGACTGAAACAGGACACAGATAATTAGAATAGACAGAGGATCAGGATGATATTAATTGACTGAAAAAGGACATAGATAATTAGAATAGACAGAGGATCAGGATGATAGTAATTGACTGAAACATGACACAGATAATTAGAATAGACAGAGGATCAGGATGATAGTAATTGACTGAAACAGGACATTGATAATTAGAATAGACAGAGGATCAGGATGATAGTAATTGACTGAAACAGGACATAGATAATTAGAATAGAATGAGGATCAGGATGATAGTAATTGACTGAAACATGACACAGATAATTAGAATAGACAGAGGATCAGGATGATATTAATTGACTGAAAAAGGACATTGATAATTAGAATAGACAGAGGATCAGGATGATATTAATTGACTGAAAAAGGACATTGATAATTTGAATAGACAGAGGATCAGGATGATAGTAATTGACTGAAACAGGACATAGATAATTAGAATGGTCAGAGGATCAGGATGATAGTAATTGACTGAAACATGACACAGATAATTAGAATAGACAGAGGATCAGGATGATAGTAATTGACTGAAACAGGACATTGATAATTAGAATAGACAGAGGATCAGGATGATAGTAATTGACTGAAACAGGACATAGATAATTAGAATAGACAGAGGATCAGGATGATAGTAATTGACTGAAACAGGACATAATTAATTAGAATAGACAGAGGATCAGGATGATAGTAATTGACTGAAACATGACACAGATAATTAGAATAGACAGAGGATCAGGATGATAGTAATTGACTGAAACAGGACATTGATAATTAGAATAGACAGAGGATCAGGATGATAGTAATTGACTGAAACAGGACATAGATAATTAGAATAGACAGAGGATCAGGATGATAGTAATTGACTGAAACATGACACAGATAATTAGAATAGACAGAGGATCAGGATGATAGTAATTGACTGAAACAGGACATTGATAATTAGAATAGACAGAGGATCAGGATGATAGTAATTGACTGAAACAGGACATAGATAATTAGAATAGACAGAGGATCAGGATGATAGTAATTGACTGAAACAGGACATAGATAATTAGAATAGACAGAGGATCAGGATGATAGTAATTGACTGAAACAGGACATAATTAATTAGAATAGACAGAGGATCAGGATGATAGTAATTGACTGAAACATGACACAGATAATTAGAATAGACAGAGGATTAGGATGATAGTAATTGACTGAAACATGACACAGATAATTAGAATAGACAGAGGATCAGGATGATAGTAATTGACTGAAACAGGACATTGATAATTAGAATAGACAGTGGATCAGGATGATAGTAATTGACTGAAACAGGACATAGATAATTAGAATAGACAGAGGATCAGGATGATAGTAATTGACTGAAACAGGACATAGATAATTAGAATAGACAGAGGATCAGGATGATAGTAATTGACTGAAACAGGACATTGATAATTAGAATAGACAGAGGATCAGGATGATAGTAATTGACTGAAACAGGACATTGATAATTAGAATAGACAGAGGATCAGGATGATAGTAATTGACTGAAACAGGACATTGATAATTAGAATAGACAGAGGATCAGGATGATAGTAATTGACTGAAACAGGACATAGATAATTAGAATAGACAGAGGATCAGGATGATAGTAATTGACTGAAACAGGACATAGATAATTAGAATAGACAGAGGATCAGGATGATAGTAATTGACTGAAACAGGACATTGATAATTAGAATAGACAGAGGATCAGGATGATAGTAATTGACTGAAACAGGATATTGATAATTAGAATAGACAGAGGATCAGGATGATAGTAATTGACTGAAACATGACACAGATAATTAGAATAGACAGAGGATCAGGATGATAGTAATTGACTGAAACAGGACATTGATAATTAGAATAGACAGAGGATCAGAATGATAGTAATTGACTGAAACATGACACAGATAATTAGAATAGACAGAGGATCAGGATGATAGTAATTGACTGAAACAGGACATAGATAATTAGAATAGACAGAGGATCAGGATGATATTAATTGACTGAAAAAGGACAGAGATAATTAGAATAGACAGAGGATCAGGATGATAGTAATTGACTGAAACAGGACATAGATAATTAGAATGGACAGAGGATCAGGATGATAGTAATTGACTGAAAAAGGACATTGATAATTAAAATAGACAGAGGATCAGGATGATAGTAATTGACTGAAACAGGACATAGATAATTAGAATAGACAGAGGATCAGGATGATAGTAATTGACTGAAACATGACACAGATAATTAGAATAGACAGAGGATCAGGATGATAGTAATTGACTGAAACAGCACATAGATAATTAGAATAGACAGAGGATCAGGATGATAGTAATTGACTGAAACAGGACATTGATAATTAGAATAGACAGAGGATCAGGATGATATTAATTGACTGAAAAAGGACACAGATAATTAGAATAGACAGAGGATCAGGATGATAGTAATTGACTGAAACAGGACATTGATAATTAGAATAGACAGAGGATCAGGATGATAGTAATTGACTGAAACATGACACAGATAATTAGAATAGACAGAGGATCAGGATGATAGTAATTGACTGAAACAGGACATTGATAATTAGAATAGACAGAGGATCAGGATGATATTAATTGACTGAAAAAGGACACAGATAATTAGAATAGACAGAGGATCAGGATGATAGTAATTGACTGAAACAGGACATTGATAATTAGAATAGACAGAGGATCAGGATGATAGTAATTGACTGAAACAGGACATAGATAATTAGAATGGTCAGAGGATCAGGATGATAGTAATTGACTGAAACAGGGCATAGATAATTAGAATAGACAGAGGATCAGGATGATAGTAATTGACTGAAACAGGACATAGATAATTAGAATAGACAGAGGATCAGGATGATAGTAATTGACTGAAACAGGACATTGATAATTAGAATAGACAGAGGATCAGGATGATAGTAATTGACTGAAACAGGACATTGATAATTAGAATAGACAGAGGAT
Source organism: Heterodontus francisci (assembly GCF_036365525.1). NCBI lineage: Eukaryota > Metazoa > Chordata > Chondrichthyes > Heterodontiformes > Heterodontidae > Heterodontus > Heterodontus francisci. The sequence continues at coordinate 1,765,659 of NW_027140520.1, forward strand.
CAGGATGATAGTAATTGACTGAAACAGGACATAGATAATTAGAATAGACAGAGGATCAGGATGATAGTAATTGACTGAAACAGGACATAGATAATTAGAATAGACAGAGGATCAGGATGATAGTAATTGACTGAAACAGGACATTGATAATTAGAATAGACAGAGGATCAGGATGATAGTAATTGACTGAAACAGGACATTGATAATTAGAATAGACAGAGGATCAGGATGATAGTAATTGACTGAAACATGACACAGATAATTAGAATAGACAGAGGATCAGGATGATAGTAATTGACTGAAACAGGACATTGATAATTAGAATAGACAGAGGATCAGGATGATAGTAATTGACTGAAACAGGACATAGATAATTAGAATAGACAGAGGATCAGGATGATAGTAATTGACTGAAACATGACACAGATAATTAGAATAGACAGAGGATCAGGATGATAGTAATTGACTGAAACAGGACATTGATAATTAGAATAGACAGAGGATCAGGATGATATTAATTGACTGAAAAAGGACAGAGATAATTAGAATAGACAGAGGATCAGGATGATAGTAATTGACTGAAACAGGACATAGATAATTAGAATGGACAGAGGATCAGGATGATAGTAATTGACTGAAAAAGGACATTGATAATTAGAATAGACAGAGGATCAGGATGATAGTAATTGACTGAAACAGGACACAGATAATTAGAATAGACAGAGGATCAGGATGATACTAATTGACTGAAACATGACACAGATAATTAGAATAGACAGAGGATCAGGATGATAGTAATTGACTGAAACAGGACATAGATAATTAGAATAGACAGAGGATCAGGATGATAGTAATTGACTGAAACAGGACATAGATAATTAGAATAGACAGAGGATCAGGATGATATTAATTGACTGAAAAAGGACACAGATAATTAGAATAGACAGAGGATCAGGATGATAGTAATTGACTGAAACATGACACAGATAATTAGAATAGACAGAGGATCAGGATGATAGTAATTGACTGAAACAGGACATTGATAATTAGAATAGACAGAGGATCAGGATGATATTAATTGACTGAAAAAGGACACAGATAATTAGAATAGACAGAGGATCAGGATGATAGTAATTGACTGAAACAGGACATTGATAATTAGAATAGACAGAGGATCAGGATGATAGTAATTGACTGAAACAGGACATAGATAATTAGAATGGTCAGAGGATCAGGATGATAGTAATTGACTGAAACAGGACATAGATAATTAGAATGGACTGAGGATCAGGATGATATTAATTGACTGAAACAGGACATTGATAATTAGAATAGACAGAGGATCAGGATGATAGTAATTGACTGAAACAGGACATAGATAATTAGAATGGACAGAGGATCAGGATGATAGTAATTGACTGAAACAGGACATAGATAATTAGAATGGACAGAGGATCAGGATGATAGTAATTGACTGAAACAGGACATTGATAATTAGAATGGACAGAGGATCAGGATGATATTAATTGACTGAAAAAGGACACAGATAATTAGAATAGACAGAGGATCAGGATGATAGTAATTGACTGAAACAGGACATAGATAATTAGAATAGACAGAGGATCAGGATGATAGTAATTGACTGAAACAGGACATTGATAATTAGAATAGACAGTGGATCAGGATGATAGTAATTGACTGAAACAGGACATAGATAATTAGAATAGACAGAGGATCAGGATGATAGTAATTGACTGAAAAAGGACATTGATAATTAGAATAGACAGAGGATCAGGATGATAGTAATTGACTGAAAAAGGACATTGATAATTAGAATAGACAGAGGATCAGGATGATAGTAATTGACTGAAACAGGACATAGATAATTAGAATAGACAGAGGATCAGGATGATAGTAATTGACTGAAACAGGACATAGATAATTAGAATAGACAGAGGATCAGGATGATAGTAATAGACTGAAACAGGACATAGATAATTAGAATGGACAGAGGATCAGGATGATAGTAATTGACTGAAACAGGACATAGATAATTAGAATGGACAGAGGATCAGGATGATAGTAATTGACTGAAACAGGACATAGATAATTAGAATGGACAGAGGATCAGGATGATAGTAATTGACTGAAACAGGACATAGATAATTAGAATGGACAGAGGATCAGGATGATAGTAATTGACTGAAACAGGACATTGATAATTAGAATAGACAGAGGATCAGGATGATATTAATTGACTGAAAAAGGACATAGATAATTAGAATAGATAGAGGATCAGGATGATAGTAATTGACTGAAACAGGACATAGATAATTAGAATGGACAGAGGATCAGGATGATAGTAATTGACTGAAAAAGGACATAGATAATTAGAATGGACAGAGGATCAGGATGATAGTAATTGACTGAAACAGGACATAGATAATTAGAATAGACAGAGGATCAGGATGATAGTAATTGACTGAAACAGGACATAGATAATTAAAATAGACAGAGGATCAGGATGATAGTAATTGACTGAAACAGGACATAGATAATTAGAATAGACAGAGGATCAGGATGATAGTAATTGACTGAAACAGGACATAGATAATTAGAATAGACAGAGGATCAGGATGATAGTAATTGACTGAAACAGGACATAGATAATTAGAATAGACAGAGGATCAGGATGATAGTAATTGATTGAAACAGGACATAGATAATTAGAATAGACAGAGGATCAGGATGATAGTAATTGACTGAAACAGGACATAGATAATTAGAATGGACAGAGGATCAGGATGATAGTAATTGACTGAAACAGGACATAGATAATTAGAATGGACAGAGGATCAGGATGATAGTAATTGACTGAAACAGGACATAGATAATTAGAATAGACAGAGGATCAGGATGATAGTAATTGACTGAAACAGGACATTGATAATTAGAATAGACAGAGGATCAGGATGATATTAATTGACTGAAAAAGGACATAGATAATTAGAATGGACAGAGGATCAGGATGATAGTAATTGACTGAAACAGGACATAGATAATTAGAATAGACAGAGGATCAGGATGATAGTAATTGACTGAAACAGGACATTGATAATTAGAATAGACAGAGGATCAGGATGATATTAATTGACTGAAAAAGGACATAGATAATTAGATTAGACAGAGGATCAGGATGATAGTAATTGACTGAAACATGACACAGATAATTAGAATAGACAGAGGATCAGGATGATAGTAATTGACTGAAACAGGACATTGATAATTAGAATAGACAGAGGATCAGGATGATATTAATTGACTGAAAAAGGACATAGATAATTAGAATGGACAGAGGATCAGGATGATAGTAATTGACTGAAACAGGACATAGATAATTAGAATAGACAGAGGATCAGGATGATAGTACTTGACTGAAACAGGACATAGATAATTAGAATAGACAGAGGATCAGGATGATAGTAATTGACTGAAACAGGACATAGATAATTAGAATGGACAGAGGATCAGGATGATAGTAATTGACTGAAACAGGACACAGATAATTAGAATAGACAGAGGATCAGGATGATATTAATTGACTGAAAAAGGACATAGATAATTAGAATAGACAGAGGATCAGGATGATAGTAATTGACTGAAACAGGACATAGATAATTAGAATAGACAGAGGATCAGGATGAAAGTAATTGACTGAAACAGGACATTGATAATTAGAATAGACAGAGGATCAGGATGATAGTAATTGACTGAAACAGGACATAGATAATTAGAATAGACAGAGGATCAGGATGATAGTAATTGACTGAAACAGGACATTGATAATTAGAATAGACAGAGGATCAGGATGATATTAATTGACTGAAAAAGGACATAGATAATTAGAATGGACAGAGGATCAGGATGATAGTAATTGACTGAAACAGGACATAGATAATTAGAATAGACAGAGGATCAGGATGATAGTAATTGACTGAAACAGGACATTGATAATTAGAATAGACAGAGGATCAGGATGATATTAATTGACTGAAAAAGGACATAGATAATTAGATTAGACAGAGGATCAGGATGATAGTAATTGACTGAAACATGACACAGATAATTAGAATAGACAGAGGATCAGGATGATAGTAATTGACTGAAACAGGACATTGATAATTAGAATAGACAGAGGATCAGGATGATATTAATTGAATGAAAAAGGACATAGATAATTAGAATGGACAGAGGATCAGGATGATAGTAATTGACTGAAACAGGACATAGATAATTAGAATAGACAGAGGATCAGGATGATAGTAATTGACTGAAACAGGACATAGATAATTAGAATAGACAGAGGATCAGGATGATAGTAATTGACTGAAACAGGACATAGATAATTAGAATGGACAGAGGATCAGGATGATAGTAATTGACTGAAACAGGACACAGATAATTAGAATAGACAGAGGATCAGGATGATATTAATTGACTGAAAAAGGACATAGATAATTAGAATAGACAGAGGATCAGGATGATAGTAATTGACTGAAACAGGACATAGATAATTAGAATAGACAGAGGATCAGGATGAAAGTAATTGACTGAAACAGGACATTGATAATTAGAATAGACAGAGGATCAGGATGATAGTAATTGACTGAAACAGGACACAGATAATTAGAATAGACAGAGGATCAGGATGACAGTAATTGACTGAAACAGGACACAGATAATTAGAATAGACAGAGGATCAGGATGATAGTAATTGATTGAAACAGGACATAGATAATTAGAATGGACAGAGGATCAGGATGATAGTAATTGACTGAAACAGGACATAGATAATTAGAATGGACAGAGGATCAGGATGATAGTAATTGACTGAAACAGGACATAGATAATTAGAATAGACAGAGGATCAGGATGATAGTAATTGACTGAAACAGGACATTGATAATTAGAATAGACAGAGGATCAGGATGATATTAATTGACTGAAAAAGGACATAGATAATTAGAATGGACAGAGGATCAGGATGATAGTAATTGACTGAAACAGGACATAGATAATTAGAATAGACAGAGGATCAGGATGATAGTAATTGACTGAAACAGGACATTGATAATTAGAATAGACAGAGGATCAGGATGATATTAATTGACTGAAAAAGGACATAGATAATTAGATTAGACAGAGGATCAGGATGATAGTAATTGACTGAAACATGACACAGATAATTAGAATAGACAGAGGATCAGGATGATAGTAATTGACTGAAACAGGACATTGATAATTAGAATAGACAGAGGATCAGGATGATATTAATTGACTGAAAAAGGACATAGATAATTAGAATGGACAGAGGATCAGGATGATAGTAATTGACTGAAACAGGACATAGATAATTAGAATAGACAGAGGATCAGGATGATAGTAATTGACTGAAACAGGACATAGATAATTAGAATAGACAGAGGATCAGGATGATAGTAATTGACTGAAACAGGACATAGATAATTAGAATGGACAGAGGATCAGGATGATAGTAATTGACTGAAACAGGACACAGATAATTAGAATAGACAGAGGATCAGGATGATATTAATTGACTGAAAAAGGACATAGATAATTAGAATAGACAGAGGATCAGGATGATAGTAATTGACTGAAACAGGACATAGATAATTAGAATAGACAGAGGATCAGGATGAAAGTAATTGACTGAAACAGGACATTGATAATTAGAATAGACAGAGGATCAGGATGATAGTAATTGACTGAAACAGGACACAGATAATTAGAATAGACAGAGGATCAGGATGACAGTAATTGACTGAAACAGGACACAGATAATTAGAATAGACAGAGGATCAGGATGATAGTAATTGACTGAAACAGGACATTGATAATTAGAATAGACAGAGGATCAGGATGATATTAATTGACTGAAAAAGGACACAGATAATTAGAATAGACAGAGGATCAGGATGATAGTAATTGACTGAAACAGGACATTGATAATTAGAATAGACAGAGGATCAGGATGATAGTAATTGACTGAAACAGGACATAGATAATTAGAATGGTCAGAGGATCAGGATGATAGTAATTGACTGAAACAGGACATAGATAATTAGAATGGACAGAGGATCAGGATGATATTAATTGACTGAAACAGGACATTGATAATTAGAATAGACAGAGGATCAGGATGATAGTAATTGACTGAAACAGGACATAGATAATTAGAATGGTCAGAGGATCAGGATGATCGTAATTGACTGAAACAGGACATAGATAATTAGAATGGACAGAGGATCAGGATGATAGTAATTGACTGAAACAGGACATTGATAATTAGAATGGACAGAGGATCAGGATGATATTAATTGACTGAAAAAGGACACAGATAATTAGAATAGACAGAGGATCAGGATGATAGTAATTGACTGAAACAGGACATAGATAATTAGAATAGACAGAGGATCAGGATGATAGTAATTGACTGAAACAGGACATTGATAATTAGAATAGACAGTGGATCAGGATGATAGTAATTGACTGAAACAGGACACAGATAATTAGAATAGACAGAGGATCAGGATGATAGTAATTGACTGAAAAAGGACATTGATAATTAGAATAGACAGAGGATCAGGATGATAGTAATTGACTGAAAAAGGACATTGATAATTAGAATAGACAGAGGATCAGGATGATAGTAATTGACTGAAACAGGACATAGATAATTAGAATAGACAGAGGATCAGGATGATAGTAATTGACTGAAACAGGACATAGATAATTAGAATAGACAGAGGATCAGGATGATAATAATTGACTGAAAAAGGACATAGATAATTAGAATGTTCAGAGGATCAGGATGATAGTAATTGACTGAAACATGACATTGATAATTAGAATAGACAGAGGATCAGGATGATATTAATGACTGAAAAAGGACATAGATAATTAGAATAGATAGAGGATCAGGATGATAGTAATTGACTGAAGCAGGACATAGATAATTAGAATGGACAGAGGATCAGGATGATAGTAATTGACTGAAAAAGGACATAGATAATTAGAATGGACAGAGGATCAGGATGATAGTAATTGTCTGAAACAGGACATAGATAATTAGAATAGACAGAGGATCAGGATGATAGTAATTGACTGAAACAGGACATAGATAATTAGAATAGACAGAGGATCAGGATGATAGTAATTGACTGAAACAGGACATAGATAATTAGAATAGACAGAGGATCAGGATGATAGTAATTGACTGAAACAGGACATAGATAATTAGAATAGACAGAGGATCAGGATGATAAAAATTGACTGAAACAGGACATTGATAATTAGAATAGACAGAGGATCAGGATGATAGTAATTGACTGAAACAGGACATAGATAATTAGAATAGACAGAGGATCAGGATGATAGTAATTGACTGAAACAGGACATAGATAATTAGAATAGACAGAGGATCTGGATGATAGTAATTGACTGAAACAGGACATAGATAATTAGAATAGACAGAGGATCAGGATGATAGTAATTGACTGAAACAGGACATAGATAATTAGAATGGACAGAGGATCAGGATGATAGTAATTGACTGAAACAGGACATAGATAATTAGAATGGACAGAGGATCAGGATGATAGTAATTGACTGAAACAGGACATAGATAATTAGAATAGACAGAGGATCAGGATGATAGTAATTGACTGAAACAGGACATTGATAATTAGAATAGACAGAGGATCAGGATGATATTAATTGACTGAAAAAGGACATAGATAATTAGAATGGACAGAGGATCAGGATGATAGTAATTGACTGAAACAGGACATAGATAATTAGAATAGACAGAGGATCAGGATGATAGTAATTGACTGAAACAGGACATTGATAATTAGAATAGACAGAGGATCAGGATGATATTAATTGACTGAAAAAGGACATAGATAATTAGATTAGACAGAGGATCAGGATGATAGTAATTGACTGAAACATGACACAGATAATTAGAATAGACAGAGGATCAGGATGATAGTAATTGACTGAAACAAGACATTGATAATTAGAATAGACAGAGGATCAGGATGATATTAATTGACTGAAAAAGGACATAGATAATTAGAATGGACAGAGGATCAGGATGATAGTAATTGACTGAAACAGGACATTGATAATTAGAATAGACAGAGGATCAGGATGATAGTAATTGACTGAAACAGGACATAGATAATTAGAATAGACGGAGGATCAGGATGATAGTAATTGACTGAAACAGGACATAGATAATTAGAATGGACAGAGGATCAGGATGATAGTAATTGACTGAAACAGGACACAGATAATTAGAATAGACAGAGGATCAGGATGATATTAATTGACTGAAAAAGGACATAGATTATTAGAATAGACAGAGGATCAGGATGATAGTAATTGACTGAAACAGGACATAGATAATTAGAATAGACAGAGGATCAGGATGAAAGTATTGACTGAAACAGGACATAGATAATTAGAATAGACAGAGGATCAGGATGATAGTAATTGACTGAAACAGGACACAGATAATTAGAATAGACAGAGGATCAGGATGACAGTAATTGACTGAAACAGGACATAGATAATTAGAATAGACAGAGGATCAGGATGATATTAATTGACTGAAACAGGACATAGATAATTAGAATAGACAGAGGATCAGGATGATAGTAATTGACTGAAACAGGACATAGATAATTAGAATAGACAGAGGATCAGGATGATAGTAATTGACTGAAACAGGACATAGATAATTAGAATAGACAGAGGATCAGGATGATAGTAATTGACAGAAAAAGGACATAGATAATTAGAATGGACAGAGGATCAGGATGATAGTAATTGACTGAAACAGGACATAGATAATTAGAATGGACAGAGGATCAGGATGATAGTAATTGACTGAAACAGGACATAGATAATTAGAATAGACAGAGGATCAGGATGATATTAATTGACTGAAAAAGGACATAGATAATGAGAATGGACAGAGGATCAGGATGATAGTAATTGACTGAAACAGGACATAGATAATTAGAATGGACAGAGGATCAGGATGATAGTAATTGACTGAAACAGGACATAGATAATTAGAATAGACAGAGGATCAGGATGATAGTAATTGACTGAAAAAGGACATAGATAATTAGAATGGACAGAGGATCAGGATGATAGTAATTGACTGAAACAGGACATAGATAATTAGAATGGACAGAGGATCAGGATGATAGTAATTGACTGAAACAGGACATAGATAATTAGAATAGACAGAGGATCAGGATGATAGTAATTGACTGAAAAAGGACATAGATAATTAGAATAGACAGAGGATCAGGATGATAGTAATTGACTGAAACAGGACATAGATAATTAGAATGGACAGAGGATCAGGATGATAGTAATTGACTGAAACAGGACATAGATAATTAGAATGGACAGAGGATCAGGATGATATTAATTGACTGAAAAAGGACACAGATAATTAGAATGGACAGAGGATCAGGATGATAGTAATTGACTGAAACAGGACATAGATAATTAGAATGGACAGAGGATCAGGATGATATTAATTGACTGAAAAAGGACACAGATAATTAGAATGGACAGAGGATCAGGATGATAGTAATTGACTGAAACAGGACATAGATAATTAGAATAGACAGAGGATCAGGATGATAGTAATTGACTGAAACAGGACATAGATAATTAGAATGGACAGAGGATCAGGATGATAGTAATTGACTGAAACATGACACAGATAATTAGAATAGACAGAGGATCAGGATGATAGTAATTGACTGAAACAGGTCATAGATAATTAGAATAGACAGAGGATCAGGATGATAGTAATTGACTGAAACATGACACAGATAATTAGAATATACAGAGGATCACGATGATAGTAATTGACTGAAACAGGTCATAGATAATTAGAATGGACAGAGGATCAGGATGATAGTAATTGACTGAAACATGACACAGATAATTAGAATAGACAGAGGATCAGGATGATAGTAATTGACTGAAACAGGACATAGATAATTAGAATGGTCAGAGGATCAGGATGATAGTAATTGACTGAAACAGGACATAGATAATTAGAATAGACAGAGGATCAGGATGATAGTAATTGACTGAAACAGGACATAGATAATTAGAATGGACAGAGGATCAGGATGATATTAATTGACTGAAAAAGGACATAGATAATTAGAATGGACAGAGGATCAGGATGATAGTAATTGACTGAAACAGGACATAGATAATTAGAATAGACAGAGGATCAGGTTGATAGTAATTGACTGAAACAGGACATAGATAATTAGAATGTTCAGAGGATCAGGATGATAGTAATTGACTGAAACAGGGCATAGATAATTAGAATGTTCAGAGGATCAGGATGATAGTAATTGACTGAAACAGGACATAGATAATTAGAATAGACAGAGGATCAGGATGATAGTAATTGACTGAAACATGACACAGATAATTAGAATAGACAGAGGATCAGGATGATAGTAATTGACTGAAACAGGACATAGATAATTAGAATGGACAGAGGATCAGGATGATAGTAATTGACTGAAACAGGACATAGATAATTAGAATAGACAGAGGATCAGGATGATATTAATTGACTGAAAAAGGACACAGATAATTAGAATGGACAGAGGATCAGGATGATAGTAATTGACTGAAACAGGACATAGATAATTAGAATGGACAGAGGATCAGGATGATAGTAATTGACTGAAACAGGACATAGATAATTAGAATGGACAGAGGATCAGGATGATAGTAATTGACTGAAACAGGACATAGATAATTAGAATGGACAGAGGATCAGGATGATAGTAATTGACTGAAACAGGACATAGATAATTAGAATAGACAGAGGATCAGGATGATATTAATTGACTGAAAAAGGACACAGATAATTAGAATGGACAGAGGATCAGGATGATAGTAATTGACTGAAACAGGACATAGATAATTAGAATGGACAGAGGATCAGGATGATAGTAATTGACTGAAACAGGACATAGATAATTAGAATGGACAGAGGATCAGGATGATAGTAATTGACTGAAAAAGGACATAGATAATTAGAATGGACAGAGGATCAGGATGATAGTAATTGACTGAAACAGGACATTGATAATTAGAATAGACAGAGGATCAGGATGATATTAATTGACTGAAAAAGGACATAGATAATTAGAATAGACAGAGGATCAGGATGATAGTAATTGACTGAAACAGGACATTGATAATTAGAATAGACAGAGGATCAGGATGATAGTAATAGACTGAAACAAGACATAGATAATTAGAATGGACAGAGGATCAGGATGATAGTAATTGACTGAAACAGGACATAGATAATTAGAATAGACAGAGGATCAGGATGATAGTAATTGACTGAAACAGGACATAGATAATTAGAATAGACAGAGGATCAGGATGATAGTAATTGACTGAAACAGGACATAGATAATTAGAATAGACAGAGGTTCAGGATGATAGTAATTGACTGAAACAGGACATAGATAATTAGAATAGACAGAGGATCAGGATGATATTAATTGACTGAAAAAAGACATAGATAATTAGAATAGACAGAGGATCAGGATGATAATAATTGACTGAAAAAGGACATAGATAATTAGAATAGACAGAGGATCAGGATGATAGTAATTGACTGAAACAGGACATTGATAATTAGAATAGACAGAGGATCAGGATGATAGTAATAGACTGAAACAAGACATAGATAATTAGAATGGACAGAGGATCAGGATGATAGTAATTGACTGAAACGGGACATAGATAATTAGAATAGACAGAGGATCAGGATGATAGTAATTGACTGAAACAGGACATAGATAATTAGAATAGACAGAGGATCAGGATGATATTAATTGACTGGAAAATGACATAGATAATTAGAATAGACAGAGGATCAGGATGATAATAATTGACTGAAAAAGGACATAGATAATTAGAATGTTCAGAGGATCAGGATGATAGTAATTGACTGAAACAGGACATAGATAATTAGAATGGACAGAGGATCAGGATGATAGTAATTGACTGAAACAGGACATTGATAATTAGAATAGACAGATGATCAGGATGATAGTAATTGACTGAAAAAGGCCATAGATAATTAGAATAGACAGAGGATCAGGATGATAGTAATTGACTGAAACAGGACATAGATAATTAGAATAGACAGAGGATGAGGATGATAGTAATTGACTGAAACAGGACATAGATAATTAGAATAGACAGAGTATCAGGATGATATTAATTGACTGAAAAAGGACATAGATAATTAGAATGGACAGAGGATCAGGATGATAGTAATTGACTGAAACAGGACATAGATAATTAGAATAGACAGAGGATCAGGATGATAGTAATTGACTGAAACAGGACATAGATAATTAGAACAGACAGAGGATCAGGATGATAGTAATTGACTGAAACAGGACATAGATAATTAGAATAGACAGAGGATCAGGATGATAGTAATTGACTGAAAAAGGACATAGATAATTAGAATGGACAGAGGATCAGGATGATAGTAATTGACTGAAACAGAACATTGATAATTAGAATAGACAGATGATCAGGATGATAGTAATTGACTGAAAAAGGACATAGATAATTAGAATAGACAGAGGATCAGGATGATAGTAATTGACTGAAACAGGACATAGATAATTAGAATAGACAGAGGATCAGGATGATAGTAATTGACTGAAACAGGACATAGATAATTAGAACAGACAGAGGATCAGGATGATAGTAATTGACTGAAACAGGACATAGATAATTAGAATAGACAGAGGATCAGGATGATAGTAATTGACTGAAAAAGGACATAGATAATTAGAATGGACAGAGGATCAGGATGATAGTAATTGACTGAAACAGGACATTGATAATTAGAATAGACAGATGATCAGGATGATAGTAATTGACTGAAAAAGGACATAGATAATTAGAATAGACAGAGGATCAGGATGATAGTAATTGACTGAAACAGGACATTGATAATTAGAATGGACAGAGGATCAGGATGATAGTAATTGACTGAAAAAGGACACAGATAATTAGAATGGACAGAGGATCAGGATGATAGTAATTGACTGAAACAGGACATAGATAATTAGAATAGACAGTGGATCAGGATGATAGTAATTGACTGAAACAGGACATAGATAATTAGAATGGACAGAGGATCAGGATGATAGTAATTGACTGAAACAGGACATAGATAATTAGAATAGACAGAGGATCAGGATGATATTAATTGACTGAAAAAGGACACAGATAATTAGAATGGACAGAGGATCAGGATGATAGTAATTGACTGAAACAGGACATAGATAATTAGAATGGACAGAGGATCAGGATGATAGTAATTGACTGAAACAGGACATAGATAATTTGAATGGACAGAGGATCAGGATGATAGTAATTGACTGAAAAAGGACATAGATAATTAGAATGGACAGAGGATCAGGATGATAGTAATTGACTGAAACAGGACATTGATAATTAGAATAGACAGAGGATCAGGATGATATTAATTGACTGAAAAAGGACATAGATAATTAGAATAGACAGAGGATCAGGATGATAGTAATTGACTGAAACAGGACATTGATAATTAGAATAGACAGAGGATCAGGATGATAGTAATAGACTGAAACAAGACATAGATAATTAGAATGGACAGAGGATCAGGATGATAGTAATTGACTGAAACAGGACATAGATAATTAGAATAGACAGAGGATCAGGATGATAGTAATTGACTGAAACAGGACATAGATAATTAGAATAGACAGAGGATCAGGATGATAGTAATTGACTGAAACAGGACATAGATAATTAGAATAGACAGAGGTTCAGGATGATAGTAATTGACTGAAACAGGACATAGATAATTAGAATAGACAGAGGATCAGGATGATATTAATTGACTGAAAAAAGACATAGATAATTAGAATAGACAGAGGATCAGGATGATAATAATTGACTGAAAAAGGACATAGATAATTAGAATAGACAGAGGATCAGGATGATAGTAATTGACTGAAACAGGACATTGATAATTAGAATAGACAGAGGATCAGGATGATAGTAATAGACTGAAACAAGACATAGATAATTAGAATGGACAGAGGATCAGGATGATAGTAATTGACTGAAACGGGACATAGATAATTAGAATAGACAGAGGATCAGGATGATAGTAATTGACTGAAACAGGACATAGATAATTAGAATAGACAGAGGATCAGGATGATATTAATTGACTGAAAAATGACATAGATAATTAGAATAGACAGAGGATCAGGATGATAATAATTGACTGAAAAAGGACATAGATAATTAGAATGTTCAGAGGATCAGGATGATAGTAATTGACTGAAACAGGACATAGATAATTAGAATGGACAGAGGATCAGGATGATAGTAATTGACTGAAACAGGACATTGATAATTAGAATAGACAGATGATCAGGATGATAGTAATTGACTGAAAAAGGACAGAGATAATTAGAATAGACAGAGGATCAGGATGATAGTAATTGACTGAAACAGGACATAGATAATTAGAATAGACAGAGGATGAGGATGATAGTAATTGACTGAAACAGGACATAGATAATTAGAATAGACAGAGTATCAGGATGATATTAATTGACTGAAAAAGGACATAGATAATTAGAATGGACAGAGGATCAGGATGATAGTAATTGACTGAAACAGGACATAGATAATTAGAATAGACAGAGGATCAGGATGATAGTAATTGACTGAAACAGGACATAGATAATTAGAACAGACAGAGGATCAGGATGATAGTAATTGACTGAAACAGGACATAGATAATTAGAATAGACAGAGGATCAGGATGATAGTAATTGACTGAAAAAGGACATAGATAATTAGAATGGACAGAGGATCAGGATGATAGTAATTGACTGAAACAGAACATTGATAATTAGAATAGACAGATGATCAGGATGATAGTAATTGACTGAAAAAGGACATAGATAATTAGAATAGACAGAGGATCAGGATGATAGTAATTGACTGAAACAGGACATAGATAATTAGAATAGACAGAGGATCAGGATGATAGTAATTGACTGAAACAGGACATAGATAATTAGAACAGACAGAGGATCAGGATGATAGTAATTGACTGAAACAGGACATAGATAATTAGAATAGACAGAGGATCAGGATGATAGTAATTGACTGAAAAAGGACATAGATAATTAGAATGGACAGAGGATCAGGATGATAGTAATTGACTGAAACAGGACATTGATAATTAGAATAGACAGATGATCAGGATGATAGTAATTGACTGAAAAAGGACATAGATAATTAGAATAGACAGAGGATCAGGATGATAGTAATTGACTGAAACAGGACATTGATAATTAGAATGGACAGAGGATCAGGATGATAGTAATTGACTGAAAAAGGACACAGATAATTAGAATGGACAGAGGATCAGGATGATAGTAATTGACTGAAACAGGACATAGATAATTAGAATAGACAGTGGATCAGGATGATAGTAATTGACTGAAACAGGACATAGATAATTAGAATGGACAGAGGATCAGGATGATAGTAATTGACTGAAGCAGGACATAGATAATTAGAATGGACAGAGGATCAGGATGATATTAATTGACTGAAACAGGACATAGATATTTAGAATAGACAGAGGATCAGGATGAAAGTAATTGACTGAAACAGGACATAGATAATTAGAATGGACAGAGGATCAGGATGATAGTAATTGACTGAAAAAGGACACAGATAATTAGAATAGACAGAGGATCAGGATGATAGTAATGGACTGAAACAGGACATTGATAATTAGAATAGACAGAGGATCAGGATGATATTAATTGACTGAAACAGGACATAGATAATTAGAATGGACAGAGGATCAGGATGATAGTAATTGACTGAAACAGGACATAGATAATTAGAATAGACAGAGGATCAGTATGATAGTAATTGACTGAAACAGGACATAGATAATTAGAATGTTCAGAGGATCAGGATGATAGTAATTGACTGAAACAGGACATAGATAATTAGAATAGACAGAGGATCAGGATGATAGTAATTGACTGAAACAGGACATAGATAATTAGAATAGACAGAGTATCAGGATGATATTAATTGACTGAAACAGGACATTGATAATTAGAATAGACAGAGGATCAGGATGATATTAATTGACTGAAAAAGGACATAGATAATTAGAATAGACAGAGGATCAGGATGATAGTAATTGACTGAAACAGGACATTGATAATTAGAATAGACAGAGGATCAGGATGATAGTAATTGACTGAAACAGGACATAGATAATTTGAATAGACAGAGGATCAGGATGATAGTAATTGACTGAAACATGACACAGATAATTAGAATAGACAGAGGATCAGGATGATAGTAATTGACTGAAACATGACACAGATAATTAGAATAGACAGAGGATCAGGATGATAGTAATTGACTGAAAAAGGACATAGATAATTAGAATAGACAGAGGATCAGGATGATAGTAATTGACTGAAACAGGACATAGATAATTAGAATAGACAGAGGATGAGGATGATAGTAATTGACTGAAACAGGACATAGATAATTAGAATAGACAGAGTATCAGGATGATATTAATTGACTGAAAAAGGACATAGATAATTAGAATGGACAGAGGATCAGGATGATAGTAATTGACTGAAACAGGACATAGATAATTAGAATAGACAGAGGATCAGGATGATAGTAATTGACTGAAACAGGACATAGATAATTAGAACAGACAGAGGATCAGGATGATAGTAATTGACTGAAACAGGACATAGATAATTAGAATAGACAGAGGATCAGGATGATAGTAATTGACTGAAAAAGGACATAGATAATTAGAATGGACAGAGGATCAGGATGATAGTAATTGACTGAAACAGAACATTGATAATTAGAATAGACAGATGATCAGGATGATAGTAATTGACTGAAAAAGGACATAGATAATTAGAATAGACAGAGGATCAGGATGATAGTAATTGACTGAAACAGGACATTGATAATTAGAATGGACAGAGGATCAGGATGATAGTAATTGACTGAAAAAGGACACAGATAATTAGAATGGACAGAGGATCAGGATGATAGTAATTGACTGAAACAGGACATAGATAATTAGAATAGACAGTGGATCAGGATGATAGTAATTGACTGAAACAGGACATAGATAATTAGAATGGACAGAGGATCAGGATGATAGCAATTGACTGAAACAGGACATAGATAATTAGAATGGACAGAGGATCAGGATGATATTAATTGACTGAAACAGGACATAGATAATTAGAATAGACAGAGGATCAGGATGAAAGTAATTGACTGAAACAGGACATAGATAATTAGAATGGACAGAGGATCAGGATGATAGTAATTGACTGAAAAAGGACACAGATAATTAGAATAGACAGAGGATCTGGATGATAGTAATTGACTGAAACAGGACATTGATAATTAGAATAGACAGAGGATCAGGATGATATTAATTGACTGAAACAGGACATAGATAATTAGAATGGACAGAGGATCAGGATGATAGTAATTGACTGAAACAGGACATAGATAATTAGAATAGACAGAGGATCAGGATGATAGTAATTGACTGAAACAGGACATAGATAATTAGAATGTTCAGAGGATCAGGATGATAGTAATTGACTGAAACAGGACATAGATAATTAGAATAGACAGAGGATCAGGATGATAGTAATTGACTGAAACAGGACATAGATAATTAGAATAGACAGAGTATCAGGATGATATTAATTGACTGAAACAGGACATTGATAATTAGAATAGACAGAGGATCAGGATGATATTAATTGACTGAAAAAGGACATAGATAATTAGAATAGACAGAGGATCAGGATGATAGTAATTGACTGAAACAGGACATAGATAATTAGAATAGACAGAGGATCAGGATGATAGTAATTGACTGAAACAGGACATTGATAATTAGAATAGACAGAGGATCAGGATGATAGTAATTGACTGAAACAGGACATAGATAATTAGAATAGACAGAGGATCAGGATGATAGTAATTGACTGAAACATGACACAGATAATTAGAATAGACAGAGGATCAGGATGATAGTAATTGACTGAAACAGGACATTGATAATTAGAATAGACAGAGGATCAGGATGATATTAATTGACTGAAAAAGGACATAGATAATTAGAATAGACAGAGGATCAGGATGAAAGTAATTGACTGAAACAGGACACAGATAATTAGAATAGACAGAGGATCAGGATGATAGTAATTGACTGAAACATGACACAGATAATTAGAATAGACAGAGGATCAGGATGATAGGAATTGACTGAAACAGGACATTGATAATTGGAATAGACAGAGGATCAGGATGATTGTAATTGACTGAAACAGGACATAGATAATTAGAATGGACAGAGGATCAGGATGATAGTAATTGACTGAAACAGGACATAGATAATTAGAATGGACAGAGGATCAGGATGATATTAATTGACTGAAAAAGGACATAGATAATTAGAATAGACAGAGGATCAGGATGATAGTAATTGACTGAAACAGGACATAGATAATTAGAATGGACAGAGGATCAGGATGATAGTAATTGACTGAAACAGGACACAGATAATTAGAATGGACAGAGGATCAGGATGATAGTAATTGACTGAAACAGGACATAGATAATTAGAATAGACAGAGGATCAGGATGATAGTAATTGACTGAAACAGGACACAGATAATTAGAATAGACAGAGGATCAGGATGATAGTAATTGACTGAAACAGGACATAGATAATTAGAATAGACAGAGGATCAGGATGATAGTAATTGACTGAAACAGGACATGGATAATTAGAATAGGCAGAGGATCAGGATGATATTAATTGACTGAAAAAGGACATAGATAATTAGAATAGACAGAGGATCAGGATGATAGTAATTGACTGAAACAGGACATAGATAATTAGAATGGACAGAGGATCAGGATGATAGTAATTGACTGAAACAGGACATAGATAATTAGAATAGACAGAGGATCAGGATGATATTAATTGACTGAAAAAGGACATAGATAATTAGAATAGACAGAGGATCAGGATGATAGTAATTGACTGAAACAGGACATCGATAATTAGAATGGACAGAGGATCAGGATGATAGTAATTGACTGAAACAGGACATAGATAATTAGAATGGACAGAGGATCAGGATGATAGTAATTGACTGAAACAGGACATAGATAATTAGAATAGACAGAGGATCAGGATGATAGTAATTGACTGAAACAGGACATAGATAATTAGAATGGACAGAGGATCAGGATGATAGTAATTGACTGAAACAGGACACAGATAATTAGAATGGACAGAGGATCAGGATGATAGTAATTGACTGAAACAGGACATAGATAATTAGAATAGACAGAGGATCAGGATGATAGTAATTGACTGAAACAGGACACAGATAATTAGAATAGACAGAGGATCAGGATGATAGTAATTGACTGAAACAGGACATAGATAATTAGAATAGACAGAGGATCAGGATGATATTAATTGACTGAAAAAGGACATAGATAATTAGAATAGACAGAGGATCAGGATGATAGTAATTGACTGAAACAGGTCACAGATAATTAGAATAGACAGAGGATCAGGATGATAGTAATTGACTGAAACAGGACATAGATAATTAGAATAGACAGAGGATCAGGATGATAGTAATTGACTGAAACAGGACATTGATAATTAGAATAGACAGAGGATCAGAATGACAGTAATTGTCTGAAACAGGACATAGATAATTAGAATGGACAGAGGATCAGGATGATAGTAATTGACTGAAACAGGACATAGATAATTAGAATAGACAGAGGATCAGGATGATAGTAATTGACTGAAAAAGGACATAGATAATTAGAATGGACAGAGGATCAGGATGATAGTAATTGACTGAAACAGGACATAGATAATTAGAATAGACAGAGGATCAGGATGATAGTAATTGACTGAAAAAGGACATAGATAATTAGAATAGACAGAGGATCAGGATGATAGTAATTGACTGAAACAGGACATAGATAATTAGAATAGACAGAGGATCAGGATGATAGTAATTGACTGAAAAAGGACATAGATAATTAGAATGGACAGAGGATCAGGATGATAGTAATTGACTGAAACAGGACATAGATAATTAGAATGGACAGAGGATCAGGATGATAGTAATTGACTGAAACAGGACATAGATAATTAGAATAGACAGAGGATCAGGATGATATTAATTGACTGAAAAAGGACATAGATAATTAGAATGGACAGAGGATCAGGATGATAGTAATTGACTGAAACAGGACATAGATAATTAGAATGGACAGAGGATCAGGATGATAGTAATTGACTGAAACAGGACATAGATAATTAGAATAGACAGAGGATCAGGATGATAGTAATTGACTGAAAAAGGACATAGATAATTAGAATGGACAGAGGATCAGGATGATAGTAATTGACTGAAACAGGACATAGATAATTAGAATGGACAGAGGATCAGGATGATAGTAATTGACTGAAACAGGACATAGATAATTAGAATAGACAGAGGATCAGGATGATAGTAATTGACTGAAAAAGGACATAGATAATTAGAATAGACAGAGGATCAGGATGATAGTAATTGACTGAAACAGGACATAGATAATTAGAATGGACAGAGGATCAGGATGATAGTAATTGACTGAAACAGGACATAGATAATTAGAATGGACAGAGGATCTGGATGATATTAATTGACTGAAAAAGGGCACAGATAATTAGAATGGACAGAGGATCAGGATGATAGTAATTGACTGAAACAGGACATAGATAATTAGAATGGACAGAGGATCAGGATGATATTAATTGACTGAAAAAGGACACAGATAATTAGAATGGACAGAGGATCAGGATGATAGTAATTGACTGAAACAGGACATAGATAATTAGAATAGACAGAGGATCAGGATGATAGTAATTGACTGAAACAGGACATAGATAATTAGAATGGACAGAGGATCAGGATGATAGTAATTGACTGAAACAGGACATAGATAATTAGAATGGACAGAGGATCAGGATGATATTAATTGACTGAAAAAGGACACAGATAATTAGAATGGACAGAGGATCAGGATGATAGTAATTGACTGAAACAGGACATAGATAATTAGAATAGACAGAGGATCAGGATGATAGTAATTGACTGAAACAGGACATAGATAATTAGAATGGACAGAGGATCAGGATGATAGTAATTGACTGAAACATGACACAGATAATTAGAATAGACAGAGGATCAGGATGATAGTAATTGACTGAAACAGGTCATAGATAATTAGAATAGACAGAGGATCAGGATGATAGTAATTGACTGAAACATGACACAGATAATTAGAATAGACAGAGGATCAGGATGATAGTAATTGACTGAAACAGGTCATAGATAATTAGAATAGACAGAGGATCAGGATGATAGTAATTGACTGAAACATGACACAGATAATTAGAATAGACAGAGGATCAGGATGATAGTAATTGACTGAAACAGGACATAGATAATTAGAATGGTCAGAGGATCAGGATGATAGTAATTGACTGAAACAGGACATAGATAATTAGAATAGACAGAGGATCAGGATGATAGTAATTGACTGAAACAGGACATAGATAATTAGAATGGACAGAGGATCAGGATGATATTAATTGACTGAAAAAGGACATAGATAATTAGAATGGACAGAGGATCAGGATGATAGTAATTGACTGAAACAGGACATAGATAATTAGAATAGACAGAGGATCAGGATGATAGTAATTGACTGAAACAGGACATAGATAATTAGAATGTTCAGAGGATCAGGATGATAGTAATTGACTGAAACAGGACATAGATAATTAGAATGTTCAGAGGATCAGGATGATAGTAATTGACTGAAACAGGACATAGATAATTAGAATAGACAGAGGATCAGGATGATAGTAATTGACTGAAACATGACACAGATAATTAGAATAGACAGAGGATCAGGATGATAGTAATTGACTGAAACAGGACATAGATAATTAGAATGGACAGAGGATCAGGATGATAGTAATTGACTGAAACAGGACATAGATAATTAGAATAGACAGAGGATCAGGATGATATTAATTGACTGAAAAAGGACACAGATAATTAGAATGGACAGAGGATCAGGATGATAGTAATTGACTGAAACAGGACATAGATAATTAGAATGGACAGAGGATCAGGATGATAGTAATTGACTGAAACAGGACATAGATAATTAGAATGGACAGAGGATCAGGATGATAGTAATTGACTGAAAAAGGACATAGATAATTAGAATGGACAGAGGATCAGGATGATAGTAATTGACTGAAACAGGACATTGATAATTAGAATAGACAGAGGATCAGGATGATATTAATTGACTGAAAAAGGACATAGATAATTAGAATAGACAGAGGATCAGGATGATAGTAATTGACTGAAACAGGACATTGATAATTAGAATAGACAGAGGATCAGGATGATAGTAATAGACTGAAACAAGACATAGATAATTAGAATAGACAGAGGATCAGGATGATAGTAATTGACTGAAACAGGACATAGATAATTAGAATGGACAGAGGATCAGGATGATAGTAATTGACTGAAACAGGACATAGATAATTAGAATAGACAGAGGATCAGGATGATAGTAATTGACTGAAACAGGACATAGATAATTAGAATAGACAGAGGATCAGGATGATATTAATTGACTGAAAAAAGACATAGATAATTAGAATAGACAGAGGATCAGGATGATAATAATTGACTGAAAAAGGACATAGATAATTAGAATAGACAGAGGATCAGGATGATAGTAATTGACTGAAACAGGACATTGATAATTAGAATGGACAGAGGATCAGGATGATAGTAATAGACTGAAACAAGACATAGATAATTAGAATGGACAGAGGATCAGGATGATAGTAATTGACTGAAACAGGACATAGATAATTAGAATAGACAGAGGATCAGGATGATAGTAATTGACTGAAACAGGACATAGATAATTAGAATAGACAGAGGATCAGGATGATATTAATTGACTGAAAAAGGACATAGATAATTAGAATAGACAGAGGATCAGGATGATAATAATTGACTGAAAAAGGACATAGATAATTAGAATGTTCAGAGGATCAGGATGATAGTAATTGACTGAAACAGGACATAGATAATTAGAATGGACAGAGGATCAGGATGATAGTAATTGACTGAAACAGGACATTGATAATTAGAATAGACAGATGATCAGGATGATAGTAATTGACTGAAAAAGGACATAGATAATTAGAATAGACAGAGGATCAGGATGATAGTAATTGACTGAAACAGGACATAGATAATTAGAATAGACAGAGGATGAGGATGATAGTAATTGACTGAAACAGGACATAGATAATTAGAATAGACAGAGTATCAGGATGATATTAATTGACTGAAAAAGGACATAGATAATTAGAATGGACAGAGGATCAGGATGATAGTAATTGACTGAAACAGGACATAGATAATTAGAATAGACAGAGGATCAGGATGATAGTAATTGACTGAAACAGGACATAGATAATTAGAACAGACAGAGGATCAGGATGATAGTAATTGACTGAAACAGGACATAGATAATTAGAATAGACAGAGGATCAGGATGATAGTAATTGACTGAAAAAGGACATAGATAATTAGAATGGACAGATGATCAGGATGATAGTAATTGACTGAAACAGAACATTGATAAATAGAATAGACAGATGATCAGGATGATAGTAATTGACTGAAAAAGGACATAGATAATTAGAATAGACAGAGGATCAGGATGATAGTAATTGACTGAAACAGGACATAGATAATTAGAATAGACAGAGGATCAGGATGATAGTAATTGACTGAAACAGGACATAGATAATTAGAATAGACAGAGGATCAGGATGATAGTAATTGACTGAAACAGGACATAGATAATTAGAACAGACAGAGGATCAGGATGATAGTAATTGACTGAAACAGGACATAGATAATTAGAATAGACAGAGGATCAGGATGATAGTAATTGTCTGAAAAAGGACATAGATAATTAGAATGGACAGTGGATCAGGATGATAGTAATTGACTGAAAAAGGACATAGATAATTAGAATAGACAGAGGATCAGGATGATAGTAATTGACTGAAACAGGACATTGATAATTAGAATGGACAGAGGATCAGGATGATAGTAATTGACTGAAAAAGGACACAGATAATTAGAATGGACAGAGGATCAGGATGATAGTAATTGACTGAAACAGGACAAAGATAATTAGAATAGACAGAGGATCAGGATGATAGTAATTGACTGAAACAGGACATAGATAATTAGAATGGACAGAGGATCAGGATGATAGTAATTGACTGAAACAGGACATAGATAATTAGAATGGACAGAGGATCAGGATGATATTAATTGACTGAAACAGGACATAGATAATTAGAATAGACAGAGGATCAGGATGATAGTAATTGACTGAAACAGGACATAGATAATTAGAATGGACAGAGGATCAGGATGATAGTAATTGACTGAAAAAGGACACAGATAATTAGAATAGACAGAGGATCAGGATGATAGTAATTGACTGAAACAGGACATGGATAATTAGAATAGACAGAGGATCAGGATGATATTAATTGACTGAAACAGGACATAGATAATTCGAATGGACAGAGGATCAGGATGATAGTAATTGACTGAAACAGGACATAGATAATTAGAATAGAAAGAGGATCAGGATGATAGTAATTTACTGAAACAGGACATAGATAATTAGAATGTTCAGAGGATCAGGATGATAGTAATTGACTGAAACAGGACATAGATAATTAGAATAGACAGAGGATCAGGATGATAGTAATTGACTGAAACATGACATTGATAATTAGAATAGACAGAGGATCAGGATGATATTAATTGACTGAAAAAGGACACAGATAATTAGAATAGACAGAGGATCAGGATGATAGTAATTGACTGAAACAGGACATATATAATTAGAATAGACAGAGGATCAGGATGATAGTAATTGACTGAAACAGGACATAGATAATTAGAATGGACAGAGGATCAGGATGATAGTAATTGACTGAAACAGGACATAGATAATTAGATTGGACAGAGGATCAGGATGATAGTAATTGACTGAAACAGGACATAGATAATTAGAATGGACAGAGGATCAGGATGATAGTAATTGACTGAAACAGGACATAGATAATTAGAATAGACAGAGGATCAGGATGATAGTAATTGACTGAAACAGGACATAGATAATTAGAATAGACAGAGGATCAGGATGATAGTAATTGACTGAAACAGGACATAGATAATTAGAATAGACAGAGGATCAGGATGACAGTAATTGACTGAAACAGGACATAGATAATTAGAATAGACAGAGGATCAGGATGATAGTAATTGACTGAAACAGGACATAGATAATTAGAATGTTCAGAGGATCAGGATGATAGTAATTGACTGAAACAGGACATAGATAATTAGAATGGACAGAGGATCAGGATGATAGTAATTGACTGAAACAGGACATAGATAATTAGAATAGACAGAGGATCAGGATGATAGTAATTGACTGAAACAGGACATAGATAATTAGAATAGACAGAGGATCAGGATGATAGTAATTGACTGAAACAGGACATAGATAATTAGAATGGACAGAGGATCAGGATGATAGTAATTGACTGAAACAGGACATAGATAATTAGAATAGACAGAGGATCAGGATGATAGTAATTGACTGAAACAGGACATAGATAATTAGAATGGACAGAGGATCAGGATGATAGTAATTGACTGAAAAAGGACATAGATAATTAGAATGGACAGAGGATCAGGATGATAGTAATTGACTGAAACAGGACATAGATAATTAGAATAGACAGAGGATCAGGATGATAGTAATTGACTGAAACAGGACATAGATAATTAGAATAGACAGAGGATCAGGATGATAGTAATTGACTGAAACAGGACATAGATAATTAGAATGGACAGAGGATCAGGATGATAGTAATTGACTGAAAAAGGGCATAGATAATTAGAATGGACAGAGGATCAGGATGATAGTAATTGACTGAAGCAGGACATAGATAATTAGAATGGACAGAGGATCAGGATGATAGTAATTGACTGAAACAGGACATAGATAATTAGAATGGACAGAGGATCAGGATGATAGTAATTGACTGAAAAAGGACATAGATAAATAGAATGGACAGAGGATCAGGATGATAGTAATTGACTGAAACAGGACATAGATAATTAGAATAGACAGAGGATCAGGATGATAGTAATTGACTGTAACAGGACATAGATAATTAGAATGGACAAGGATCAGGATGATAGTAATTGACTGAAACAGGACATAGATAATTAGAATAGACAGAGGATCAGGATGATAGCAATTGACTGAAACAGGACATAGATAATTAGAATAGACAGAGAATCAGGATGATAGTAATTGACTGAAACAGGACATAGATAATTAGAATGGACAGAGGATCACGATGATAGTAATTGACTGAAACAGGACATAGATAATTAGAATGGACAGAGGATCAGGATGATAGTAATTGACTGAAACAGGACATAGATAATTAGAATAGACAGAGGATCAGGATGATAGTAATTGACTGAAACAGGACACAGATAATTAGAATAGACAGAGGATCAGGATGATAGTAATTGACTGAAACAGGACATAGATAATTAGAATGGACAGAGGATCAGGATGATAGTAATTGACTGAAACTGGACATAGATAATTAGAATAGACAGAGGATCAGGATGATAGTAATTGACTGAAACAGGACATAGATAATTAGAATAGACAGAGGATCAGGATGATAGTAATTGACTGAAACAGGACATAGATAATTAGAATGGACAGAGGATCAGGATGATAGTAATTGACTGAAACAGGACATAGATAATTAGAATAGACAGAGGATCAGGATGATATTAATTGACTG
The DNA here is from genome assembly GCF_036365525.1 of Heterodontus francisci. Lineage (NCBI taxonomy): Eukaryota > Metazoa > Chordata > Chondrichthyes > Heterodontiformes > Heterodontidae > Heterodontus > Heterodontus francisci. Next base: position 1,793,005 of record NW_027140520.1, read on the forward strand.
AAACAGGACATAGATAATTAGAATGGACAGAGGATCAGGATGATAGTAATTGACTGAAACAGGACATAGATAATTAGAATGGACAGAGGATCAGGATGATAGTAATTGACTGAAACAGGACATAGATAATTAGAATGGACAGAGGATCAGGATGATAGTAATTGACTGAAACAGGACATAGATAATTAGAATGGACAGAGGATCAGGATGACAGTAATTGACTGAAACAGGACATAGATAATTAGAATAGACAGAGGATCAGGATGATAGTAATTGACTGAAACAGGACATAGATAATTAGAATGGACAGAGGATCAGGATGATATTAATTGTCAGAAACAGGACATTGATAATTAGAATAGACAGAGGATCAGGATGATAGTAATTGACTGAAACAGTACATAGATAATTAGAATAGAAAGAGGATCAGGATGATAGTAATTGACTGAAACAGGACATAGATAATTAGAATAGAAAGAGGATCAGGATGATAGTAATTGACTGAAACAGGACATAGATAATTAGAATAGACAGAGGATCAGGATGATATTAATTGACTGAAACAGGACATTGATAATTAGAATAGACAGAGGATCAGGATGATAGTAATTGACTGAAACAGGACGCAGATAATTAGAATGGACAGAGGATCAGGATGATAGTAATTGACTGAAACAGGACATAGATAATTAGAATAGACAGAGGATCAGGATGATAGTAATTGACTGAAACAGGACATAGATAATTAGAATAGACAGAGGATCAGGATGATAGTAATTGACTGAAACAGGACATAGATATTTAGAATAGACAGAGGATCAGGATGATATTAATTGACTGAAACAGGACATAGATAATTAGAATAGAAAGAGGATCAGGATGATAGTAATTGACTGAAACAGGACATAGATAATTAGAATAGACAGAGGATCAGGATTCTAGTAATTTACTGAAACAGGACATAGATAATTAGAATAGACAGAGGATCAGGATCATAGTAATTGACTGAAACAGGACATAGATAATTAGAATAGACAGAGGATCAGGATGATAGTAATTGACTGAAACAGGACACAGATAATTAGAATAGACAGAGGATCAGGATGATAGTAATTGACTGAAACAGGACATAGATAATTAGAATAGACAGAGGATCAGGATGATAGTAATTGACTGAAACAGGACATAGATAATTAGAATAGACAGAGGATCAGGATGATAGTAATTGACTGAAACAGGACATAGATAATTAGAATAGACAGAGGATCAGGATGATATTAATTGACTGAAACAGGACATAGATAATTAGAATAGAAAGAGGATCAGGATGACAGTAATTGACTGAAACAGGACATAGATAATTAGAATAGACAGAGGATCAGGATGATAGTAATTGACTGAAACAGGACATAGATAATTAGAATAGACAGAGGATCAGGATGATAGTAATTGACTGAAACAGGACATAGATAATTAGAATAGACAGAGGATCAGGATGATATTAATTGACTGAAACAGGACGTAGATAATTAGAATGTTCAGAGGATCAGGATGATATTAATTGTCAGAAACAGGACATTGATAATTAGAATAGACAGAGGATCAGGATGATAGTAATTGACTGAAACAGGACATAGATAATTAGAATAGAAAGAGGATCAGGATGATAGTAATTGACTGAAACAGGACATAGTTAATTAGAATAGACAGAGGATCAGGATGATAGTAATTGACTGAAACAGGACATATATAATTAGAATAGACAGAGGATCAGGATGATAGTAATTGACTGAAACAGGACGTAGATAATTAGAATGTTCAGAGGATCAGGATGATATTAATTGTCAGAAACAGGACATTGATAATTAGAATAGACAGAGGATCAGGATGATAGTAATTGACTGAAACAGGACATAGATAATTAGAATAGAAAGAGGATCAGGATGATAGTAATTGACTGAAACAGGACATAGATAATTAGAATAGACAGAGGATCAGGATGATAGTAATTGACTGAAACAGGACATATATAATTAGAATAGACAGAGGATCAGGATGATAGTAATTGACTGAAACAGGACATAGATAATTAGAATGGACAGAGGATCAGGATGATAGTAATTGACTGAAACAGGACATAGATAATTAGAATGGACAGAGAATCAGGATGATAGTAATTGACTGAAACAGGACATAGATAATTAGAATGGACAGAGGATCAGGATGATAGTAATTGACTGAAACAGGACATAGATAATTAGAATAGACAGAGGATCAGGATGATAGTAATTGACTGAAACAGGACATAGATAATTAGAATAGACAGAGGATCAGGATGATAGTAATTGACTGAAACAGGACAGAGATAATTAGAATAGACAGAGGATCAGGATGACAGTAATTGACTGAAACAGGACATAGATAATTAGAATAGACAGAGGATCAGGATGATAGTAATTGACTGAAACAGGACATAGATAATTAGAATTTTCAGAGGATCAGGATGATAGTAATTGACTGAAACAGGACATAGATAATTAGAATGGACAGAGGATCAGGATGATAGTAATTGACTGAAACAGGACATAGATAATTAGAATAGACAGAGGATCAGGATGATAGTAATTGACTGAAACAGGACATAGATAATTAGAATAGACAGAGGATCAGGATGATAGTAATTGACTGAAACAGGACATAGATAATTAGAATGGACAGAGGATCAGGATGATAGTAATTGACTGAAACAGGACATAGATAATTAGAATAGACAGAGGATCAGGATGATAGTAATTGACTGAAACAGGACATAGATAATTAGAATAGACAGAGGATCAGGATGATATTAATTGACTGAAACAGGACCTAGATAATTAGAATAGACAGAGGATCAGGATGACAGTAATTGACTGACACAGGACATAGATAATTAGAATAGACAGAGGATCAGGATGATAGTAATTGACTGAAACAGGACATAGATAATTAGAATGTTCAGAGGATCAGGATGATAGTAATTGACTGAAACAGGACATAGATAATTAGAATGGACAGAGGATCAGGATGATAGTAATTGACTGAAACAGGACATAGATAATTAGAATGGACAGAGGATCAGGATGATAGTAATTGACTGAAAAAGGACATAGATAATTAGAATGGACAGAGGATCAGGATGATAGTAATTGACTGAAACAGGACATAGATAATTAGAATAGACAGAGGATGAGGATGATAGTAATTGACTGAAACAGGACATAGATAATTAGAATAGACAGAGGATCAGGATGATAGTAATTGACTGAAACAGGACATAGATAATTAGAATGGACGTAGGATCAGGATGATAGTAATTGACTGAAAAAGGACATAGATAATTAGAATGGACAGAGGATCAGGATGATAGTAATTGACTGAAGCAGGACATAGATAATTAGAATGGACAGAGGATCAGGATGATAGTAATTGACTGAAACAGGACATAGATAATTAGAATGGACAGAGGATCAGGATGATAGTAATTGACTGAAAAAGGACATAGATAAATAGAATGGACAGAGGATCAGGATGATAGTAATTGACTGAAACAGGACATAGATAATTAGAATAGACAGAGGATCAGGATGATAGTAATTGACTGTAACCGGACATAGATAATTAGAATGGACAAGGATCAGGATGATAGTAATTGACTGAAACAGGAAATAGATAATTAGAATAGACAGAGGATCAGGATGATAGTAATTGACTGAAACAGGACATAGATAATTAGAATAGACAGAGAATCAGGATGATAGTAATTGACTGAAACAGGACATAGATAATTAGAATGGACAGAGGATCAGGATGATAGTAATTGACTGAAACAGGACATAGATAATTAGAATGGACAGAGGATCAGGATGATAGTAATTGACTGAAACAGGACATAGATAATTAGAATAGACAGAGGATCAGGATGATAGTAATTGACAGAAACAGGACATAGATAATTAGAATAGACAGAGGATCAGGATGATAGTAATTGACTGAAACAGGACATAGATAATTAGAATAGCCAGAGGATCAGGATGATAGTAATTGACTGAAAAAGGACATAGATAAATAGAATGGACAGAGGATCAGGATGATAGTAATTGACTGAAACAGGACATAGATAATTAGAATAGACAGAGGATCAGGATGATAGTAATTGACTGAAACAGGACATAGATAATTAGAATGGACAGAGGATCAGGATGATAGTAATTGACTGAAACAGGACATAGATAATTAGAATAGACAGAGGATCAGGATGATAGTAATTGACTGAAACAGGACATAGATAATTAGAATAGACAGAGAATCAGGATGATATTAATTGACTGAAACAGGACATAGATAATTAGAATGGACAGAGGATCAGGATGATAGTAATTGACTGAAACAGGACATAGATAATTAGAATGGACAGAGGATCAGGATGATATTAATTGACTGAAACAGGACATAGATAATTAGATTAGACAGAGGATCAGGATGATATTAATTGACTGAAACAGGACATAGATAATTAGAATAGACAGAGGATCAGGATGATAGTAATTGACTGAAACAGGACATAGATAATTATAATGGACAGAGGATCAGGATGATAGTAATTGACTGAAACTGGACATAGATAATTAGAATAGACAGAGGATCAGGATGATAGTAATTGACTGAAACAGGACATAGATAATTAGAATAGACAGAGGATCAGGATGATAGTAATTGACTGAAACAGGACATAGATAATTAGAATGGACAGAGGATCAGGATGATAGTAATTGACTGAAACAGGACATAGATAATTAGAATAGACAGAGGATCAGGATGATATTAATTGACTGAAACAGGACATAGATAATTAGAATGGACAGAGGATCAGGATGATAGTAATTGACTGAAACAGGACATAGATAATTAGAATGGACAGAGGATCAGGATGATAGTAATTGACTGAAACAGGACATAGATAATTAGAATGGACAGAGGATCAGGATGATAGTAATTGACTGAAACAGGACATAGATAATTAGAATGGACAGAGGATCAGGATGACAGTAATTGACTGAAACAGGACATAGATAATTAGAATAGACAGAGGATCAGGATGATAGTAATTGACTGAAACAGGACATAGATAATTAGAATGGACAGAGGATCAGGATGATATTAATTGTCAGAAACAGGACATTGATAATTAGAATAGACAGAGGAACAGGATGATAGTAATTGACTGAAACAGTACATAGATAATTAGAATAGACAGAGGATCAGGATGATAGTAATTGACTGAAACAGGACATAGATAATTAGAATAGACAGAGGATCAGGATGATATTAATTGACTGAAACAGGACATTGATAATTAGAATAGACAGAGGATCAGGATGATAGTAATTGACTGAAACAGGACACAGATAATTAGAATGGACAGAGGATCAGGATGATAGTAATTGACTGAAACAGGACATAGATAATTAGAATAGAAAGAGGATCAGGATGATAGTAATTGACTGAAACAGGACATAGATAATTAGAATAGACAGAGGATCAGGATGATAGTAATTGACTGAAACAGGACATAGATATTTAGAATAGACAGAGGATCAGGATGATATTAATTGACTGAAACAGGACATAGATAATTAGAATAGAAAGAGGATCAGGATGATAGTAATTGACTGAAACAGGACATAGATAATTAGAATAGACAGAGGATCAGGATGATAGTAATTGACTGAAGCAGGACATAGATAATTAGAATAGACAGAGGATCAGGATGATAGTAATTGACTGAAACAGGACATAGATAATTAGAATAGACAGAGGATCAGGATGATAGTAATTGACTGAAACAGGACACAGATAATTAGAATAGACAGAGGATCAGGATGATATTAACTGACTGAAACAGGACATAGATAATTAGAATAGAAGGAGGATCAGGATGACAGTAATTGACTGAAACAGGACATAGATAATTAGAATAGACAGAGGATCAGGATGATAGTAATTGACTGAAACAGGACATAGATAATTAGAATAGACAGAGGATCAGGATGATAGTAATTGACTGAAACAGGACATAGATAATTAGAATAGACAGAGGATCAGGATGATATTAATTGACTGAAACAGGACGTAGATAATTAGAATGTTCAGAGGATCAGGATGATATTAATTGTCAGAAACAGGACATTGATAATTAGAATAGACAGAGGATCAGGATGATAGTAATTGACTGAAACAGGACATAGATAATTAGAATAGAAAGAGGATCAGGATGATAGTAATTGACTGAAACAGGACATAGATAATTAGAATAGACAGAGGATCAGGATGATAGTAATTGACTGAAACAGGACATAGATAATTAGAATAGACAGAGGATCAGGATGATAGTAATTGACTGAAACAGGACATAGATAATTAGAATAGAAAGAGGATCAGGATGATAGTAATTGACTGAAACAGGACATAGATAATTAGAATAGAAAGAGGATCAGGATGATAGTAATTGACTGAAACAGGACATAGATAATTAGAATAGACAGAGGATCAGGATGACATTAATTGACTGAAACAGGACATTGATAATTAGAATAGACAGAGGATCAGGATGATAGTAATTGACTGAAACAGGACACAGATAATTAGAATGGACAGAGGATCAGGATGATAGTAATTGACTGAAACAGGACATAGATAATTAGAATAGACAGAGGATCAGGATGATAGTAATTGACTGAAACAGGACATAGATAATTAGAATAGACAGAGGATCAGGATGATAGTAATTGACTGAAACAGGACATAGATATTTAGAATAGACAGAGGATCAGGATGATATTAATTGACTGAAACAGGACATAGATAATTAGAATAGAAAGAGGATCAGGATGATAGTAATTGACTGAAACAGGACATAGATAATTAGAATAGACAGAGGATCAGGATGATAGTAATTGA